>NW_006263781.1:13752-18327 GCF_000469605.1 Apis dorsata | reverse complement strand
TTTTTTTTTTTTTTTTGGCAAAATTTATGCTACAAAATAATAGAATAATAAAAATAATAGAATAATAATTGTAGAAATACATTGAAGGCAAGTGTAGGATGAAGTATCGATCTGTTATGTGTTAATTGTGTTAATTTTTTGACAATTAATCGACACGTATATTTCTTATTAGATTAATATGTTATATGTAACAATTAAAGCAAAATGAAATTTGTTTAATCGTATATTTATTAAATTAAGTG
The DNA here is from genome assembly GCF_000469605.1 of Apis dorsata. Taxonomy (NCBI): domain Eukaryota; kingdom Metazoa; phylum Arthropoda; class Insecta; order Hymenoptera; family Apidae; genus Apis; species Apis dorsata. The sequence goes on along the minus strand of NW_006263781.1, from coordinate 18,085 downwards.
AAACTCACCAACTAAAAATGTGATTTATTGTTTCTTTATTGAGAGACTATCAATCGATTTAAAAATGGAGGGAGAAAACGATTACGGCGAATTTATACCACGAATCCTCCGCCTCCTGACGCATCCTCGGTCGCTTAATCTAATAAAGCAATTAATAACTAATAACAACTTAATACGGTCCATCCTCGATAAAGTCCATAATTACATACTCTTTAATTACGTGTATCCTGTGCTCGATCGTGGTTCAGTGTTATTTGATTATCGTTCACGAGAGCATTCACGAATTAACGAAGAGGCGGTACTATTTGTTTTCGAAACGCTAAAACCTTGAGAAACGGATAATTTATTGATGTTTGAACCTTGATCGGCGTCTGATCAACCGTTTAAAAATCCATATATCCTAGTTGAGAATCCGTGGAGAAAGCTACAGGAACAAGAGTTAAACTACTTAAAATCGTTATTGAAATTGTTACAAATTATTCTTTTGTTTATAAAAAGATTTTATTTAGTGATTTTTAGTATTATTATTATTGGAGATATATAAAGTATATTATATAGATATAGATTGTATTACGTAATAATAAAATATATTTAAATAAACTGTAATATTTCATTATTGGATCAATTTATGGTTTCTCACAATGAAATAATAAAACTATTCGAAAAAAATTCATTAAAAATATTAAATTTATTAAGTTTATTAAATTTACTAAAAAAAGAACATATTAAATTAAAAATAAAATTATAGTAGAAAGATGCTGAAAAAATATTTTTGCATATAGTTTATTCTATATTCTATAATTTTAATATCTTCACACGAAAATAAAGAAATATCTATCACACTCTATCCTCCATTCTATAATTTTACCATCTTTAAACGACGAAATAGAGGAAACGAATACTTGTAAATATTCTATTCCATCATTTTTCAGACGTGGACGAAGAGGGAATAAAATAAATAGATCGATCATTCGATCCCGACGATACAGATCGACAATTCGACGATAAAAAAAAAAAGGAAAGAAAAAAGAAAAAGAACCCCCTGATCCACGTGTAGGTATGCAACGTTGGTTGGCGATGCGGATTCCCTTCAAAGAAGGCCCGGTATAAAAATCCCCCGAAACGTGAACGTGCCGGTTCAACGTGACTCGAAGCACAACACTCAAGCACCCAGGAGACGAGTTCGATCGATTCTCCTTCGAATTTCTAGCCCGTACCCTATATATTTAGCATATCCCCCATAACTGACAGCATGTTATTTCACCAACAAATAATACGCAAGAACCATTGTGTATCCGGCGAAGAGCACTTGAGATTGGAGGGCACCCTTAAACGCTTTTAAATACACGCGGAATGGGTGGAAAGGGTGTTGGAGGGCGGCCAAGAGAGAGAGAGAGAGAGGGGGAGAGTGAATGAGTGCAAGCGTGAGAGGGAGTTGGAGGACAAGAGGGGTGAACACGGCCACGTAGAAAACGCGCGGTCTCGCTACCTGCTAAATTACTACGAACAGCTACGTACTCGGGATGGAGCGAGAAAGAGCACTACTTTTTCTCTTGGGACTCCAATTATCGAAAGGTATTGCCGATGATGAGGATTTAAAACACTCGTTCGTGATACTCGCGACTTATCCCTCTCTCTAATTCTCCTCTGTAAAATTTCAATGTGAGAATGATCTAATGGTGGATATAAATTTAATCATTCAAGTGAAGATTGACTAAATTTAAATAATATTATTCGTTTTGAAATTAATCTTTTTAAAATAATAAAAATTTTTTAAATTATTCTATTTAATGAAATTATTGAACCAATTGATGAAATCGAATTTCAACAATAGTATGTATCTGGATAATCTGAATAAGGTATAGATATTAATCCTAAAAAATGTTAAATTTACTCCAATAAATATTATAACGAATTTTTAATCATTTAACATTTATTAATGATCCTGTAATTAATGGATATCAATGAATAAAACTTGAAATAATTGCAAATACTGCTCCTATTGATAAAACATAATGAAAATGACTACATAATATGTATCATGAAGAATAATATTGATTGAAGAATTAGATTCGAAAAGACGAATTAAAATTTTCATCGAAAGTGAAAAATAACCGTAACTGTTTCTTGTAAAAATAAAAATAAATTATTATTCTTAATAATTCTTCGATTAAGAAAGAAAAGTTTCTTGTGTGATTCTTTGATCATTTTTTTTTTATTGGTTTATTTTTGATCATTTAATCTGTTTCCAAGAAACAATTATTAATAGATAGATATGGGATCGATCAGTTTCTTCGTTCGAAAGTGAGGATTGAAATTTGTGTTATTTCGGGGTGCAAACTTTGATCGTTGAATCTCGAATTATTGCTTGGAAATCAGGACCAACGATCTCATCCCATCGTTCGAATTTTGCTCGGCTTTACCTTCCTTCCTTTTTCTTTTCCCTTTTCGATCCTTCCACCAAGATTCTCTCTTCGTTTCCTTCTCTGCCTCCCTACATCCATTCTCCTATTCTATCAAAACGGTTCCCACGACTTTCGACTGAAACTGAATTGCCAACGACTTTCGCTTTTTCTCTCCCTCTCTTTTACAATATTATACGTCACATGTTTCATGATGAATTATTATTATTATTGCAACGTGAAAGATTAATTAATTAGAAAAGTGAACCGATCCTTTTTTGATGTGTTTCATTTTAAATATGTGAGATTTGATTATAATAAAATTAATTTTATTAATTAATTTCAAGATTTTTTATACTTCAAAGTACAATGTATATTATGATATTTGAAAGCAGAATTATGTTTAGATTTCATTCAGCGGTTCGATTTTATGCAAATCTAATTTTTTTTTAATTCTTTAGCTTTTGTTTACGTTTCGAATGATTCTCGAAATGATTGTTAATCGTGTTTCCAGGCCAATACGATACAAATCACAGGAATGGTTCGGGCCACCATGATTTCAAAGTTATTTTCTACTGGCCGGTCGTTCGAGACTTCTGGAAATCAATTTTTCCCCTCTGGCGCCAATTAACCAGAGTTTTCTCGACTTCGACGTAGGTCCCTTGGTGGATGGAGAACAATCTCAGACTCTGGGGAAGTTAATCGTTCCTTCCGTTTTCCTCTTCTGTTCAACCGGTATAATCTTCGAATTCCTCGCTCCGATTTCAACGCGATTACTCACAACACCAACGATAGTCATCAATTGCAATCACGTTTGAAAACATACCTTCTTCCTAATTTCTCTTTTTCGAATAATTTTTTTCAAAATAATTGAAGAAGATACATTGATAAATACGTTCTTATCATTGTTTGTTTCGAAGCCAAGCTTCGGTTTCAAAAGATATTACACAATAATGGATACCATACATCTTAATAAACCAATATTATTAATAGACGTTCTCGTGGAAGTTTCGTGGAATTTATCCACGATATTTCTAATTTAGCCACCTATTCAATACGATGGGAATATTATAATCGGATTATGTGCATTTAGCCGATCGAATGGAGGAAAATGGTGGCCTGTTGTTGCCATTTTCTTTTTCTTTTTTTGCTCTCTTTCTCTCTCTTTCTTTCTCTCTTTCTCTACTTTATTCCCTTTTCGAGAAATCGATAGGCAGTCGTTGCTCAACGAGATGAAGGGCTCACAAAAACCACGAAATCACGATAGATCGGCTAGTTAGGAGAGTTTTGATGAATCCTAATCTTGTGAAATATATGGGTGAATAATGAGGGAGGACAGGCATGGGATGGGGTTCGAATTAAAACATCCTTGTCGTCTTGCAAACTAATGTCTAGATGGCGCTAATGCTATTCGTTAGAAATAGCCTATGATTCAATGTGATGCTCACTTTTACGGATCAATGTAACATAATTTGGCGGTATCCATTGCAGTAGTCTTGTATAATATATCTAGTCGATTAATATTTGTATCTCTGTCTAATCTTCGTGAAATCAAATTCTTGTTACATTTATTTGTTTCTTGCAACTTCTTCTTGTCGTTTGATTATTTTTTAAAGATAAACTTTTTTAATTTAATTAATCGGAACTTTTGATGTTGAAATATTTATCTAATAAATTCATTAAGGTAAGCAAGTAAGTCAAGTATGTTTTATTTTGTTTTATTTTTATTTAAAAAGTTTTAAACGTATTGATGGTTATTTTATTAGCAAGTTATAATTGCAATCTGAATAGGCAAAGGATATTCGAGTGCAGATCTCACATTTTTTTAATTAGAAATATTGTGAAATGTAATTAAACTTTTCAATATAATTTTTTATATTTTCTTTCTAAAAATACCTATAATAATATGATGCTTAATAACTATACATAAT
>NW_006263781.1:4896-13418 GCF_000469605.1 Apis dorsata | reverse complement strand
AAGAAGCTAAAAAAAAAAAAAAAAAAAATGAAACAATCGTGCTTTCTTTTTGAAAACAATCCATTGAAATAAGCGTTACAATGGACCTTCTGCCCAGCTAAAGAGTCCTCATAAAACAACAGTTCGTCCAAACCAGAGAAAAAGATTATCGAAGAAGAGAGAAGAAAAGGAGAAGAGAGAACTGTTACAATATAACAATATGGCACCCTCCTGTGTGATCGAGTGCCTCTTCGATTGAGAGTGAAATTTCATTTTCCTCCTACTGTTAGGTCGCTACCACGCTTTCAATTTTCACCCATTATCTTATTATTTCATTATAATAATAATCAATTAATATTTCAAAGAAGTTTGTTAAAAGTAAATTGTAAAACTTGATAATTAAAAATATAAGAAATAGAAATAAAAAATGTAATTTTGTATATTGTTACTGGTATATTAAATAATTTATTTAGGTTTTTTTTTATCGTTAATATCTAAGTTACACTTTTCTAGAATTTAAGATGAAAATTTTGTTAATTTTATCAAATTTAATAAAGTTTGTCTAATATCACTTTTATTTTATTTATATGTAACAGATTGAATTCTGTCAATTATTTAAAATTCTGACAATTCGTTAGCACATACAAAGATTAATTAATAATTAATTTGACAATTGGAAGTTCTTTTTTTTAAAAAAAAATTCTGCATCGTGTAATATAATCTAAATACAAATGTTAATAAAAAAATTAATGACTTACTTTCGATTATTTTATGTAATAAGATTACAATTTAATGATTAATTATCATATTACATCAAAAAATACATTTTTCAAACTGTATGTTTCCTTTTTTCAATCAAGTCAAAGTAACAATTTTTCAAGTAATTTCCTTTCATTTCTTCAAAGTTGTCACGAGTGAAACTACCCTTCTCTTGCTTCGAGTTCCTCCACTTGTATAACAAGTCGTAAGACAAAATTTAAAAATTCGTTGGTACAAAGATAAGTTCGATTTCCATTCAGAGAATATCTTTATCGCAAAATAATTCAAAAAGAAAAAAAAAAAAAGAAAAAGAAAAAAAAGAAAAAACCACCGTTAAATTCCACCACCAGAGATGTATACATACGTGCAACATAAATTACATGGTGCGCATTGACGACCTGGCGCCCCACATTCTGACGCTTGCCAAATTTCAACGTTCAACGAACAGTTCCCCCCCAATTCCCAATGATTATCCACTTAAATCCTCGCGAAGTCGCGAGTAATTATGCGAGGGTGCGAGGGTCAATTTGATAATTGCATTATTCCGTTGCAAATAATTACCACCTTTCCTGCCAAATGCAAATCGTTCAAGAAGAATTTTCTGCATTCTTCTACTCTTAATTGTATAAACTGTATAATTATACATAGATTATTGAATATTTTGTTGAATAATATACGAATAATATAAATCTCTTTTCACTTTTGCTTCTTCAATAATTGTTATACTTGATTTTAAAGTAGACTTTGTACAAATGATTATTAAAAATATTTGTATTGTACATATTATTATTTTTTTTTTTTGTAAGAATTAATATTTTACTAATATTACTTTCATAATAATCATTCAAATTATCAATTCAAAAGTTAGACAATGTTGAATATAGATACTTGAATTTATTTATTGTATAATTTTTTTAATAAATATACGATGTACAAATTTGTAGCTATATTTGTATATATAGATATAAAGTTTATAGATTTTGTAGATTTATAGTTTCATTAAATAATAAGAAAATATTTATACGTATGGAGGTAAAATAAAAAATTGAAATGTAATTACAAAGTGATTTTTATTTATAATGAATATTTGTGCAAATTTATATATTTTAGAAATTTATTTCTTATATACGTACAAAGATATTTCAAATTGGCTTGTTTATTAAAATATTAGTATTTTTGCGTAAAATATTTGTTATATATATTTATAACGCGTAAAATTTGGAATCATATAGCATGACATTTATGTATTTATTTTAAGTATAATGTATATGTATAGTATATTAGTAGAAAGAATGAAAAAGCAAGTAAGACCAACTGCCTTCGTCTGAGGTTAAAGAGGGGAGAAGCACGCGTCTGCCACGCTCCCAGTGTACACACCTGGGACCAGTTGGCTAGCGAGAGAAATCTTTTTCACCCTAAATACAAACAATATCCAATTATTAACAAATTACAACTGTAAAATTGGAAATATTTTGGAAACGTAGAAACGAAAAATCATGATTCGAAATTACTTTTTAAAATAAACAAAGGGGTACTTTGATCCATTTTGTCTATTGCAATCTTGCAATCTGGTAAGAAATAATTGAATTGAAAGTTTTTAATAAACGTTAAAAAAATGAATTTCAACTTTGTTGTCACATTTCTATATTCGAAAATATAAATAAAAAGAAAAAAATCTATGACTATATACACAAATTAATAATAAGTTTGAAATTCATTGAATTTAAAACGTTTAAAAAATTAATATTTATATACAAAAAATAATATCAAAATATAATCAGTAAAAAAATATAACTAAAAATAATCTTTTATATTTATTCCACCTGCAATCAATTTTACAATAAATATTAATTTTAATTTCTCTTCACACGTATTTTCAGAAATGACAAATATTAAATCAACAGGATGAATATTTTGTTTTTCTACTTTTGTATATAATAAGGTTTGAACGAACTCCTATAATTTCGTGACGAAGGAAGTAAAATTATTCGAGCGAATGTCCTTTCAATTTCAATGGAAGTCTTCCATTGAAAGAGCAACCGCTCGAAGTTCCTTCCTCCACAGGTTTCAAACACGTAACACTAAAAATAGATTAAAATACATATAAATATAATTATTTATTACAATTGACATAATTCTTCACAAGTAGAAGAAGGAAAAACTTTTTATATTTTAATTTAATTATTTTTCTTTTATTTTCAATCCTATTATTTAATAAATATCTCTTTTTTTTCCATTTTTAAAATTATTGACTTCAAATTCCAGAATAATTATTTTACCATCCAGATATTTCGAATGATTCTCAATTATAGTAAAGTATAGCATCTGGTTTTCATATTATAATAGTGATCCCACAGTATATGATAGTCTGTTTCCTTAAGTATTAAAAAAATGAAACGTTCTTTCAATAGAATAAAAGTATAATAAAAAGATATCTGTGTACAAGTCTTCTGTGTATATCATTATATATTAAAAAAAATAATAACAATAATGAACGAATTTATGATAGTTAATAAATAATAATATAATTGTCAAAAATTTGCTAATAGTAAATTAATTATACTTGGTTTTTAATATCTTCTAAAATTTCATGAAAGGAAATATCAATACCAAAATTAGAAAATGCCGAAAACATAGGGCGATACAATACTTGATTATTAAGAAGAAAATCGAAACAAACGAACCGCCTATTGGACCTTTGAGACAAGTAAACAAAAATGCCGACAGGAAACTGAAACTAAGCTGAAAACTCGGAATTAAAGTCGCATTAATCATATCTTCCGGTTTATTTTGAAACACAAATTTATTTGAAATAAACAATAAATTTATACGTACATATATATATATGTACGTATGTATTCTACGAGATCTAATTAATGTAAATTATTTATTACATACCTACATTTAATTACAATTTTTAATAATAATTTTTAAAATGTAAAATTAAAGTATAAAATGAAATTTTTAAATATGATATTTTAAACAAGATTTTTATCAATAAGTTAAGAGTATAATCTATCTATACATTTAAATATTATAATTTATGGGATAAAATTTAAAATCTAATATTTTAAAATAAATTATTATCTATCTATTAAAATAATTTAATAATTTTTAACAATTTAACAATTTCAAGCAAGTATATCATTATAAGCATCATTCATAAAATCGATTCAAATATTTATTATTTATTTATATAAGTTTTTTCAGAAATTAAAATATAATCGATCCAAATATTTATTATTTATTTATATAGTTTTTTCAGGAATTAAAATATAATATTTTTATTCCATTAATATTTTCTCTCTCTTTATTATTGTAAAATTTGTATTATAAATTTATATTATAATTTATATAATTTATAATTTATATTATAAAGCCAAGTTAATCAGAAGTATGTGCATTTTTATATAGTTTTTATGGAAATATTAACGAAGCTTTGAGTAAGAAGCTATATTAAAAAAGGAAATAAAAATGGGCAGCAGGTTGGTGCCGGTTTTGGCGCTCTCTAAAACGCCTGAACCGATGATCATATTCCAGATAACCTGGTTAACCTCTCTAGCCCGTTATTATAATATTTGCCAACCCAAAATATAGTAATTGCTTATTTGCTCGAGCCCAATTACCACAACATCCAGATACTTACATCCATGAATTTTTTGTTCTATACGCGCAGGATAGCTGAGAACGTTTTTATTATTCATTTTAAATGTCTAGATCACACTGGCTGTACGATTATACATATTAAAGATAACGCATATAAAATATTTTTAATTTTATTTAATATTATTGTGATTATTAAAAATAATTCTTATTCTCAGCAGTAAACCATTCATATCAGTTTTTAATTTTTTTATATATTATATTTAGAAATGATGAGGAGAAATCAATTTAAAATAAATAAATAAATTTCAGATACAGAATAATATTTTTTTTGTTTTATGTCTTACTTATTTCTAAATTAGATTTCTAGAACTTTACTTTTGTAATTTTAACGATATAATGATTTGAAATTAATTTAAAATGAAATTATAATTTTAATAATTAAAATAATTGTTTAATTAAATGCTTGTTAATGTCACCGAACACTATCTTGTATGAAAACATTCATATTGTATATCAAGTTACATTATGTTTTATGAAATCATTCTAGAAATATATTGTAAAATCAAGAATGTAATTTATATTTTTTTTATTAAAAATTAAAATTATAATTTATAATATAAAAATAATAGAAATGTGTTCGATTGACATTTATTTATTTATGATCTATTTTATTTATGATCTATGCGCCAAAAGCAAATATAGACAAGAAGAATAAATAATAGTTAGTAAGAATAAATAAAAAAAAGGATAGAGATAAGATAAAAATATTGAAATAAGCGCTATCTCTAGATTGCCGCAAATGAAATATAAAGAAAGGACAGAAAATAATGAGAAAAGGATAAAAAGAGGATAAGAATTAACAGTTAGTGCCATCTCCCGAATATTAAAGACATCTTTAAAAATAGAATAAAAAAGAATTGGAGATAAACGCTGTTTCATAAATACTTTTAAAAAGATTTTTTATGATATTTAAAAATGGCGCTAATTGTTAATTCTTATCCTATCTATATTTTCTTTCATTTTTTTTTTATTTTTTCTTTATGTATTCGTGACATTCTGAAAATATTACTGATTTTAATATTTTTATCTTATTTCTATTTTTGTCCTATTATATGCTCTATTCGTCTATAAATAGTAAATAATACTCGTTCTATAAAAATACGCTCAAAAAATGATTTTGACACATGATTAATTTTATTTTTATCTATTAAAAATCTTAACAAAATCCATTTAATTTTTATATTTTTATATCATAAATATATATGTAAATTATATGTTTATATCATATAGCAAATGAATTGATAAATGCAATTTAAAATATATTAAATTATAAATATATAATATTAATTTTTAATAAAAACTATAATGTACGTATTTAATTTTTATTATATTATAGTATAAAGTGCAATAAAACTAATTTTAGAAAAATGAATATCCTTATCTATTTCCTAATTTCTAAAATTAAGGATAAAAAAATGTATAACAATTGTATGATACAATTAAAGTTCATTAGAATTGGAAAATAATATTTAAAGTACACATTTGATTTTATGGTTTCCATAATTTCAAAAGGCCATCTTCACTATAAGAACATAAAAGATTTTGATGTGGATGATGTGTTAAACCTATAACATCTTTTTCATGTATCTGAAATGTGAAAATAATATCAATAAATGTATAATATAAAAATAAATTATCAAAGTGAACAAACTTACATTAAGAGTTCTTTCAAGTTTTCCTGATGATGTAGAAAAACAATAAAGCACAAGATCTTCACCAACACAATAAATAAATTCACCACGTGGACTTACAACAGTACACACAAAGTCACCTCCCTCTCGTTTTCCACTAGAGAATGATCTCACTATTTGTCCTTGCATATTCATAATTACTACTGTATTTGAACGATTACACACTACAAAATGTTCTGGATTTCGAGGAAGAAGATGAATGCTATTAACAGTTAAATCTGCAGCTCCTAAAGATTTGTATGTACCTATGCATTCTGTTGTTTTCAAACTCCAAACTTTTACAGTTCCATCTGATGATGCACTAATATAATCATTATAAATGAAAGCATTTAATGATTATTTCATGAAATTCAATTAATTGAAATATTAAAATTTATATTATACCTTATTAAATTATGTCCATCTGGTGCAAACACTACTTCATTTACAAAAGAAGCATGCCCACGAAATTCTTTTAAAGTTTTTCCAGATTTAAGTCCATGTATCCTATGTATTACAATTAAATAAAATATAAATTAAAATATAAATCATTCTGTTAATGTTAAAAATAAATTTTCAATGTATGCTACATACCTTATAGTAGTATCAAATGATGCGGATAAAATTTGACTGTTATCTCTACTAAATTGAAGACACGTAACACCTTTTGAATGAGCTTTTTCAAATCTTCTTAAACATTGTCCACTTTGAACTCTCCATACTTTTATTTTGCCATCTTGCCCACCACCAGCTAACATTTCACTATCACGACTAAAAGCCATTGATAACACAGCTTGCTCCATCATCATAAAATTATCTTGAGCTTGATATTTTAAATCTTTTCTGATTTTACCAGTTGTGAAATTCCATACTTCAATGAATCCATCAACAGAACCAGTAACCAAATATTGACCATCTGGTGAAAATCTTGCACATTCTACATGAGATTTTTGACCAAATTTTATTTGTTTTGAAAGTTGAGTGGGATATTTTTCATCTTCTTGATCTCGTACTGCTGCTTTTCCTCTAAACAAATCTATTGTAGTACCAGGTGGAAGTAAACCTTGATGTTGTTGCCATTTCAATGCTTGTCCTAATAATGCAAGTAGTCTACTTGATGGCACAACTGATACTTCACCAGCAAGAGCTGTAGCTATATAAGCTCTTCGTTTTTCCTTTGTACTTCCATCAGGATATGCTTCACGTGGATCAAAATATGAACGTGCAAGTAAATTTTCTACATAAAAAACATAATGTTAAAATTAAATAAATAAAAATAAAATTAAATTAAATTATAAATAATATAAAACTACTTTAGCATAATAACATTTAATTTATATAATATCTAATTATATAATATTAAAATAAATAAAATTATTATCTTCATTTACCATACCTAAATGTATATATCTTTCAGGTTCTTGTTGTTTCATCATAATCATAGGATCTGTTTGTCGCAATAATGATCGAGCTGCTCCTAATTCTCGTAGTTCAATTAATTCTAGTACAACCTATGGATTATTATAAATATCAGATAAATTATTATAATTATAAAAATTATAAAAAATTTATATGTGTAATAAATGAAAAACCTGTTCATATAAATCAATGAGCTTTTTATCTGGTAATTTTAATGATTGTATTGCCTTTAATACTGTATCCCAATGCCCATTATTTATATCTGCTACAAAACCATCTACACTATCTACTGTATTCAATGATACACCTGTTTCTTCCTATAAATATTATATAATTTTACTTGTATTCTTTTCGAATTCATCAAAAAGTTAATTCATAATAACTATTTATTAAGATAAAAATATATATAAAAATAATAAATAAATACCTGCAATGTTTGTAATGTTTTGACAAGATTCGATTCTTTTAGATATTGTTGTATTAAACGAATTACGCTAAAATCAAACAATAAAATATAAATTTTAAGAATAAATATAAAAATCTAATTATAAATATTACATATAAAATAATTACTCTGCAGATTCAATTTCAATTGACATTTTTTACAATATTTTAAAAATAATATATAAGAAAATAATATTTCTATTTATTAAAGAATGACAGTCACGAATAATATCATGCTTGATACAGTGTTACCACTATTAAATTATAATTATAAATAGTTATGTTTCCAATTTTTATCACTAAATTTAAATAAACTAGGTTATTTATTCAACAACTTTAAACAGCTATATATTATGTAATATATATATATATATATAAAATTTTTATAATAATTTAAATGTCTTTATACATCAAATTTCCTATAATATTGCTATATTCATATTAAAGATTATATTGTACAGTTTATATAGTTTATTATAATGTATAGTTTATTATATTATAGTTTATAATTTATATAGTTTAAAAATTATATACGAATATATGAAAAAATTTGTATGTGACATACTCTATTATGTATATATTTAA
>NW_006263781.1:0-4683 GCF_000469605.1 Apis dorsata | reverse complement strand
ATATATATATATATATATATATATATATATATATGAGAGTTTACATTACATAATTGTAAAAATCAAAATTATTTAAATTATTATTAATTAAAAATATAATTATTATTACAAATATTCCATATTTTTCAATATTAATTATAAATATTTTCTTGTAAATGATTCTAATTCTTATTATATTATTATAAAATAAAAATTAACTATAGAAATTCACTGCAACTTACTTCAAAACATTATATACTAATCATGATAACAAGATTAAATAAATTTTAATTTTTGGAGAATAATTTACAAAGAATAATGGTTTTAACACATATATTTAAATTTCGTATTTTTTATGAACCAACCCATTCTTTCTTTGTTTACAGGTATGCATGTATTCTTGATGAAACATTACATAGTACAATTCGATCATGATCTATCTGAATGAAATCTTTACTAATTTGTGAAACAATAGAAAGAATATATTTATTACTTAGTATTCAATAAATTTAAAGTTTATGTATATTATCATAAATATCTTAATACAAGTATACAATGCATTTCAAAATATTAAAATTACTTTCCGATATCAAGAAATTATAATGTGCAGTATATAATTGTGCGTTACTGTGATTTTATATTTATTCTAACCTAACAGTACGTCTTATCATTTCGTGCAATATTTTTTATAGTACGTACATTATTGTATTATCGATCATTAAAAAATTGCGCTATTATTATAACACGTACAATAACCTTATTATTAAAAAAAATTCTTTTTTAACTAATTGAGATAAAACAAAATTGTAAAACTTGAGTATTAAAAAAAATTTTAATATTATAAAACAAAATTGCAAGATATAAGATTGTAAGTAGAATTATTAAACATTTATATATTCAATATGTTAATTATTTATAGCAAAATGAATATTGTATTAATATTTGTAATAATATCATTATATTTTTTATCATTAAAAGAAAAAAAAATCAATTTTAGTATCTATATTATAAAAAGGAATTTTATTTTTGATTAATTATTATTGTTAAATAATATTAAGAATTATTTATATTTTATATAATCCTATTTTTTTTTTCAGATATAAATCATATAATATGAAAATAACTGCCAGTATGGCCAATAATTTTATAGAAAAACAATATAATAACATAATTAAATCACCAAATGATAAAAGAGAATACAGAGGTTTATTACTTAATAATAAAATGAAAGTTTTACTGATTAGTGATGCTACAACTGATAAAAGTGCCGCAGCATTGAATGTGAATATTGGTAAAATCAAATATATAATTATATATATTTTTAATTTTTAAATATAATAAAATATAATTATTATTTTTATAATATAGATTTTATATTATAATATAAATTTTATATCTTTATATTATGTATTTTTATAGGTTATTTAAGTGAACCAGATGATTTATTAGGTTTAGCACATTTTTGTGAACATATGTTATTCTTAGGAACGGAAAAATATCCAGAAAAAAATGATTATAATAAATATTTATCACAAAATGGTGGTTCATATAATGCATCAACTCATATGGATCATACACTTTATTATTTTGATGTACATGCAGAAAAATTAAGAGGTGCATTAGATCGTTTTGCACAATTTTTTATTGCACCACTTTTTACAGAAGCTTTAACTGATTTAGAATTAAATGCTATTCATTTGGAATGTGAGAAAAATATAGCAAATGACACATGGCGCCTTGATCAATTAGAAAAATCATCTGCTGATCCAAATCATCCTTTTTCAAGGTTTGCTACTGGAAATAAGGAAACCTTAGATATAATTCCAAAACAAAAAGGAATAAATGTAAGAGAAAAATTACTTGAATTTCATAATAAATTTTATTCTTCTAATATTATGGCATTATGTGTACTTGGCAAAGGTAAATCAAATATTTTATTTATTTATTTACTTATATTAATTAATCAATTAATAAAGTTATAATTTTAATTAAAAAGTATAATTTTTAAAATAAAATTATAATTTTTTTTATATATTCTTTTATATATTCTAAACAAATTTAAATATATTTAATATTTATAATTAATTATGCTTTATATTACATGAAATAAAACTTTAAATAAAAAATTATTTATAAATTATACTTATTTTCAGAGAGTTTAAATGAACTTGAAAAAATAGTAGTAGAGTTATTTTCTCAAGTGAAAAATAAAGAAATTCCAATACCTACTTGGCCAAAACATCCTTTTAATGAGCAACACTTCCAACATAAGTGGTATATTGTTCCAATAAAAGACATTAGGAGTTTGTATATTATATTTCCTATACCTGATTTACGAGAACATTACAAATCAGCGGTAATAACTATGTTTATGTTATTTTTTAACACATTAAATTATTTTTTTCTTTTATATATATATAATAAAAATATATTCACTTTATTTTTTTTTAGCCTGCACATTACATTTCACATTTATTAGGACATGAAGGTGAAGGATCACTCTTATCTTTATTGAAAGCAAAAGGATGGTGTAATTCATTAGGATCAGGTAAACGATTAGGTGCTAGAGGTTTTAGCTTCTTTGTTGTTTTTGTTGATTTAACAGAAGAAGGTATTCAACATATTGATGATATTGTTCTATTAACCTTCCAATATATTAATATGTTAAAAAGAAATGGGCCAATTGAATGGATTTACAATGTAATTATTTATAAATTAATTTTTATATAATACAGACGCTTAAATATTAACACTTCGCCATTAAGAACTAATAATTCTATATCTAGTTTGCAAGAAAAAAAATATATATATATATATATGTATTATATTAATTATATATATTATATATTATTATAAAATTAATATAGTATATAATATAATTATATAATATATTAAGAAGTAACAAATAATTTTAAATATTTGCATAAAAAATTATGCATTTCATTGGTGAAGTGTTAATTGTAAGGATAAAATTATATTTAATCAAATAACTATTTTATTTTGAAGGAATATAAAGATGTAGCAAATATAAATTTCCGATTTAAAGAAAAAAGTTATCCTTGTGATTATGTCAGTGGTTTAGCACAAATATTATATGATTATCCAATAGAAGATATTTTAATAGTAGAACATCTTTTTCTACAATGGAAACCAGATTTAATTAAATGTATAATGGAATTTTTGAAACCAGAAAATGTTAGAATTCATATAGTTGGAAAGTTATTTGAAAATATATCTGATGAAACCGAAAAATGGTATGGTGTTAAATTTAAAAAAGAAAAGATATCACCAGACATTATAAATAAATGGATTAATGCTGGTTTAAATGCAGATTTAAAATTACCACCAAAGAATGAATTTATACCAGAAAAATTTGATATAAAACCAATAGGAGACAAAGTAAATAAATTTACTTATTTTTTTTATGTATTTTTATATGTATATATATATATATATATATAATAAATTTTGTTTTTATTATATATAGACATCCAAATTTCCAGTTATTATTGAAGATACTTCGTTAATAAGATTATGGTTTAAGCAAGATGAAGAATTTCTTATACCCAAGGCTAATTTATTTCTTGATTTTGTCAGGTAAAAATATTTTAAAAAAATAAAATTCTGTATATTTGTAATGATTGAAAATATTTCAATATTTTATATGCATTATAGTTAGAGGTTGAATGATACACTGATCCTGATTATTTTATCTCTGATGAAGTTAACAACAATGTTTGTCATATTTCTTTCAAGATGATATAGCTTTTATATATACATATGTATGTGTAAAAGCAATTTTAATATAATTGCATTACTGAATCAAAAAAGTATGAATTTTCTGATTATGTATTATACATGTTATCATATTATACATAAAAAATATATAAAGTAATTATATAATTAATTTTGAGAATGAATTAATATTTATTAAAATGAATTCTTAAATTTTTTTAAATTCTTAAATTAATGTAAAATTGTTATTTTTTGTGATTGCATAGATAAAGTTTATTAATTATTTCAATAACTGTATATAGTCTAAAAATACATATATATATATTAAAATATAAAAAATTATATTTTGCTGTCAAGAACTAATTACTTATTTATTTAAAATATTTATATAATATAAATTTATACTTTTTCAAAATCAATTCTCATTAATACTATTTTATTAGACTAAGAAAACTTTCTTCTTTATATTAAATACATATTTTTTCATATTTATATTAAATATATTATAAAATTATTTAATACTTTGTTTACAGTCCACTAGCATATTTGGATCCTCTTAGTTATAATCTAACATACATATTTGTATTATTATTTCGTGATGCTTTAAATGAATTTGCATATGCTGCTGATATAGTTGGTCTTAAATGGGAACTTACTAATAGTAAATATGGGATGACAGTGAGTAAAAGCTGACTAAATATTTTATTATATTATTATATATTATAATATAATTGTATTATATATTTTTAGTTGGGAATTGTTGGCTATGATGATAAACAACGTGTTTTACTAGATAAAATTATAGATAAAATGCTTAATTTTAAAGTTGATCGAAAAAGATTTGCAATTTGGAAAGAAAATGTAATTTTTTTATTATTAATTTTTTTACATGTATTATATATTTTTATATATTATTTTATATATTATTATATTTATCATTGATTTTTATATTATTTTTATGAATTTTAG
>NW_006263780.1:247056-248676 GCF_000469605.1 Apis dorsata | reverse complement strand
TTTTTTTTTTTAGATAATGGGTATTATAAAAATATCGGATAGAGGATTCTAACAATTTGAATGACTCTAGTGGATTAAAGAATGTTGTGGAGTTGTAACGAGTTAAAATAGTTTGGAATTCCATGAAGTAGAGAACATTTCAGCAGTTTGAAGAGTATTTTATGATAGTGAGTTGGATAGTACTTGTAATACTTGTAGTAATCTAACGTGTTGATGTAACAATATATCTTGGAATGTTATTTAGATCCATTCTGAAATTTTTGGAAAATTTTTTAGATTAAGAATCTAATTGATTATTTATATTGAATAAATTAATTTTTGGAATTCCATAATTGAAATATTCAATCTATATTCTATCTAATTACATTCACTTTATAACAGTGAGGAAGGACAATTAAGTTTAAGTTAAAATTAAATTTAATACCTGAAGTCGAAGAAGAATAGTAAATACCTACTTATTTTGAGGTTGAGATAATGAGTAGTTGTAAAATGATTTTTTGGGATCCCACAAAGTTTACCAACACTTTAGTAATTTATTGTATAGAGAGATAATAATACTTAAGTTAATTCTAATAGTTGAATACTTTTGGAATCGAGTAGAATTTTATTCTTTCGAATGAAACATCGAATTAAGATTCAACACAAGCATCCAAGATTACATATTTTCGATAAGAACGAACGATCCTTCGATCTTGAAGTTAGATTCGGTTGACATGTGACCTAAATTCGCCCGATTGCCACCGTTCGTTCGATGCAGGTCGATCGATACATCCACGCGATCCACTAATTGGCTGCATTATTCTTTTTTTTTCCTTTCTCTCTCTTTCTCTCTCTCTCTCTCCCAGTGTTCGTCACGTCTCGTGTGATTAATGATTAGATACAACAGATGATAACACGAAACGATGCCGAGAACATCGTGGAATATTTACTGGCAGAAAATTACTCACTCAGATATTGATTTCTTAGAATATTTCGCACGAAAATTCGTTCAAAAAAAGCGCGAATAATCAAGAGATTAAAAATAATAAAATAATCAATGGAATATTTAAGTTTCCAAACGAAGTCTTTTGGATCTTTTATACTTTCAAAAAAAGAAAAATATTTTAATCTTATTTCTTGCAAATTTTCATTCTCAACAACTGAAAAAAAAAAAAAAGAAAGAAAAGAAAAGAAAAAAAACAGTACAATTCTTCAGAATTTCTCTTAAATGAAGCAAAAATTCTTCTTCGAATTTTTTTCAACTCCCACATTGCAAAGAAAATTTCCAATCTTCCTCCTTCTTGAAGCATAAATTTATTCAATTATCAAACATCATTTCATTTCGACAAATTTTGCTTGTCACAAAACGGTCACAAGAACGTACATACAGAGCATCGAAGAAAGGAAAGAAGTCATCGACAAGGGACCAACTTGTCTCGAGATCGAAGCTTACACGAATACTGAGAAGAATTATCTTCCACGACCTTACCTTCCGCTCTTCTCTGGATCTGAATGGACGAAGAAGAAGTGAATGGAGGTTACCCTTGTGCCAGCTTCGAATAACTTCTTAAACGTTTCTTAAACGTTCTCCCCGATGGTAGCTGGTCCTTAACGAGCCGTGCACAGTTTGGGTCACGTTTG
>NW_006263780.1:239935-246864 GCF_000469605.1 Apis dorsata | reverse complement strand
AAAAAAAAAAAAAAAAATAAAATAAAATAAAATAAAAACTCCCGATGAAAGAGGGTTCCTCGAAGGCCACCCGTCGAGCCATCTACTACTACGAGAGACGTACTACGTTCATTCACGACTTCAGAACGACCGCTTGGTCCATTGTGATCTTTTTGGTGAATGAACGTCGCTTCTCTCTAGCCGCCTCTCTTTCTCGTCCGTCGACTTTCTTTCTCCAATCTTTGACCAGCTCGTTCGCCAGTTCGAGGGTGAACAGTCCTATGGCACTACTACAAGCTGGTGGAAAGTGGATTTTTCAAGGGTTTCTTCGAAGAGGATGGAAGATGTACGAGGGTTGACAGAGTGTCTTCTTGCACGATGTTAGATATATATATATATTTCGTATAAATCAAAAGTTGGTAAAAGAAAGATTTAATTGGAAAATACGAATTTTGATTAAACTTTTTGCGTTGAAAATCTTTTTTTCTATACGATCAATTTTCTAACAGGAAAGAATATATATCAGGAGTTCGATTTTTCCCTATTCGATGTTAAAAATAATCAACCATAATGATATTTAATAATTTTTACAATTTGATTCGTAAGTGGATAACGTAACAATAACGTGCAATAAAAAACAGAGGTAATAGAAACATTATTCCATGGCATTAGACAACACTCGAACGGTCGAGTGCAATGGTACTCCACAATTTTTCCGATCCCCATGTAATAACAGCCACTCGAGCCGCCACTCGAGGGTGACCGTTTCGATAGTCGATTGTAAAGTGCCACTCGACGAACATTTCATATTTTCGCGTGTCAGAAACGGGAATGGGGAAGAAGAATGGGCGACCGAGAGCGATTGAAGTGCGAGGAAAAATCGAGGAGACGTCGGTGATATTGGGAAATTTAAGAGGAAAAATCATGCGCCGGCACGTAGAGGCAATAAATAAAGGACTTGGCAGGAGTTCTTCAGGTGTTTGGCCGAACAGGTAGCGATATTGTCATGTTAATGGGGGATGGAGGAAATATCCGGTAAATGGGTGAACCTTTATTCAACCTGGCACGTTTCGTGGAACCTCCACACCTGAATCTTTCTCCACCGATACCGAGTATCAAGTGGTCGCTCGAGAGCGCAACTGCGTCCATAAAAACTGGAATCCGGTCTGCTGGTGTCGGTTTATCTCCTCTTCAGAGTGTTTCGAGTGTTTCGTTTTTCGATGATTCACGATCTCTTCTTCTGGTGATATCTTTGAGCTTATTCCGGGTCGAAATCGAAATTTTCGAACGAGGAAATTTTTAATTAGTTTGCAAAATAAAGTAAAAATGTTGACGATTTAATATTTTGTTTGGTAAATATTGGAAAAAAATTTGACAGGGATGAATAAAGTAAATTGGAAAAATTAATAAAGAAGTTAAATTCAAACGATAGTACTTTCTAATTTATCTCTTCAATATTTGTAAATTTCTTCATCCTTATACCTTACATTTAAGTCCACCAGAAGTTTCTCTTTCAACGTTGAATATTGCCACCAGAAGAGTCGTAAATCATCGTCGACCATAAAAAAAAATTTCTTCAAGGAAAACATAACTAGTTATAACAATGGTGGTAATGGCAGGGTTTTATTGCTACAGATTAGATCTAATTGCCTTACCGGTCAGGTGTTTACTTGTCTTCATTCATCCCAACCTGTTTTCCACTTTCCATTCTTAAAAATTCGTATTTCTCGAAAATTGAAAAAATAATCTCGAATCTCTTAAATGGTGAAGCATAATCTGGTCGATCGAAAAAGATGGGATTAACTAGTGGAAAGAAATTCGTTTCTTCAAACAGTGGATTAACTCGACTAACCCCATGGTTGAGTTTAGTTAGTTAATCAGATTTATCTTAAAATTCTATATAATCTTTAAGATTATTAACTGGTCAGCTCGAGTTGATCAGTCAGTCATTGAATGCCAAAGAGATTATCAGGATTTAAACGTTCGAATATAATCCATGAGTCAATTTTCGTTCGTCTTCTGAAATTTTCTGAAGAAACGTCGATTTAATTTGAAGATAAAATGATAATTAGATCTACTAACTCGATGAGCTTTGTGAAAAATTAAATTTATAAAATTTTTTAGATAAAAAGAATGATTTTTAAATAATTAATAACATGTACGAATCATTCAATAATTATTTTTCTCCTAAGCAAATTAAAGGATTAAAAAATTGTCAATAAAAAACAAAAACCATTTCAAACTATCACTTACAAAAATTAAATTATATTAAATTACATTCTGAAGTATACAAATCTTCACACAAGCAATCTTGACACAAAATTCAACGCAACAATCTTATTATCATTTACAATTACAATCCACAAAATTAAATTATATCAAACGCAATACACTTGAAATTCCACACAAATTTCCATCCAGCAAAATAAAGAACTAAACATCATCATCGAGAATACAAAAAAAAAAAAACTATTTCAAAAGCACAAAATAATTCTATTACCACTACAACTATACTGATTCGTCACAAAAATTAGACATAAAATTATCAACCTTCATCCCAGCGAAATAAAAGGATTAAATACTCTCTGGAGAAAAAAGAAAGCATTTCGAAAGCGTAAAATCCGTAGTAGCCATCGCACTCGATCATCGAAAGGCCGTAATAATCCACGTCACGGTCCCCTCTGGACGATTTTCAGCGAGGAAAGCAGGAGGATCGGTAAAACAATGAGACGCAGACAAATTGGGTTGCGTGCTCGAAACAAGTTGGCACAGCTATCGCCAAACAGTCGTGGGATCCTGGCAAATGTTGCTCGATTGCTCGCCAGCTCGAACTTCTCCAGCTAGTTCTTCTCCCTTTTTCTATCCCTCTATCTCTCTCTCTCTCCCTTCCTCTCTCCTTCTCTGTCTTTCACTCTCCATCTTCACTATCACCTTCTCCTCCTCTCTCGACGCTTGGACGAATACGTTGGTTGGGAAAAATCACGAGAGCGTCTCGTTGAATCCGATTCTAACCGAGTTAGAACGGCGCAGCCGTGGAAACGGAAACGATTCTTGCATGCCCCGCGTCGTCTTCCGGTAAAGAGTTGCTCGAAACACGCGAGAGAGAGACTCTACTTGACGATTTTTGTGCGTGCATCGTGGGAATCGATCTTCATTTCTTAATATTTCGTGACTTTTAGCTGTCTCTTTTTATGCATTTCTCTTTTCCTTTTTTTTTCCTTTCTTTCGGTTTGAGATGTGGGATTTTTATGTATAACAGGATTTTATGTGTAACAGGAACGGGGATGTGGCAATATTGAGGCAATATTGTGGATTCGAAATGGAGAATTTTCAATTTTTTTTTTCAATCGTAGGTAATGTTGGTAATGGTAATTTGAAAAATGTAGAATATCTTCATATTTGTATCTGCGAGAGTATGAAGGGTTGAATAGGGGTGTATAGTAGGAAGTAAATTGACTCTGTCAAAGTAATTTACGATTTTCTGTTTTAGCAATACAAGTGACTCATTCCCTTCTATCCGACAAACAAAGAATGTGAGTACTTCCGACAATTTTATTTATAATAGTGTCAATAAATCTGAATAATCATTTCGCATTGCTGAAACGGAAAATCAAATTTTATATTTTCTACTTTCCAAATACTAATATTTTCAATTTTACCAAGTTTCTACAAATATCAATTATCGATAGCAATTAAAAAAATATTAAAAAATTTCGAAACCTTATCCAAAAATATTTAAATCCTCGAAAAATTTCATGAAAACAAAATTATTTTTAATATCTACACTCTAAAAATTTTCAAAATTACAATAATCTCAATTTTCGTATTTCGTATTAACTCATCATCAATATTACCAATTTCCTTTTTTCTCATCAATGACAATATTCTCATTACAGATATTAATTATCAATGAAAAATTTTCAAAAACCAAATTCAAACTCTTAAAAAATTCCACGGAAGCGAAAATTTTCCATCGAATAAATCCAAGGATGAGTGCTCATGAGAAAAGTCAGGAAGGTCGGAACCGCCCTCTTCCGCACTTTTTGACTTTTTCGCCTAGCCACACGATCGCACAAAGGCCTCGTTGAATAAACCGGAAACCCGCTTCATCGTCGCCCTTACCTGTCCTTCTCCCTTGGATCATGCTTTTTCCATCCACGTGTGTGCGCGCTATGACGTACCTGTATTTATGCGGGTCACTTCTGTGCGATTTGATACAACCTGCAGGTCCATTGAAAATCTATCTATGAATCTAACAAGATCAATTTGTCGTTCCTCGAGTACCATTTAGTTTAGTTTGGCTAGTCGAATATCTTTTCAAAAGATGTGGTTTTACGAAGGATTCTTTTTTTTTTTTTTTTTGAAATTCAATGGCTTGGACTTTTTTACTCGAAATGTTTTATTGAGGATGAAGGATTTATGATTGGAACATTGGTGCAAGTGGTTTATTTTTATATGAATATATTTTATAACCTTTTTCAATGTTGCAACATTGTATTTTGTTGAATAATATAAGGAGAAATGAAGGAATTAACTTGGTTTTAATTGAATTAAATGTTGAGAGGATTATTCTTATAGCATGTGAATTGAATTATTGTGGCAATGCAATTATATTTATAAAATGATTAAGTATAAAATAATGACTATTTTATGAATTGCAAAGATTAAGAATTATTGTTAGAAGTAAAAAGAAGGATGAAAGAATTATAAATAGAGTAGAATTAAAAAAATTTTTAAAATCTTTCTATATTCAGAATATATATTTTTTAGTTTGAATTATTTGTAAAATAAAATTAATCCCTACTTCAATGATTTTATCAATGCTAATAAATACTCTACTTTTGGATATCTTAAAAACTGAGTACTATCTAAACCATCTGAAAGTCTGACTTGATTGTTTTTATTAATCCAACTCATTCACATTAAATATTTAATCAATGGTAGATATTAAAATTTTTCACCTATATCAATAATTAATATTATTATTCCTAATTACTCATAGGTAATAATCTTATTTGCTATCTCATCACTTAAAATTCAATATATTATAAATAATATTAAAAATAAAATTTTCAGATCAATATCTATTATATATATAAATATTTTTTAATTATCATACATATAATACATCTATTATAACTAAATTTATTTCATTCAATTTACATGTCAATATAATAATAACACATGCAAAATTTATGCTACTGTAGAATACAATCCTAACATGAAATACCTATCACACAATTATCTTAACATTCACCAATTCTACATTCCTATGATACTGTCAAACCACCTATATAATAATAATAACATCATATGGAAAATAATGTTGAACAATAGTCCTAATACCTATACTTAACATAATAAATAAATAATAATAATATGGAAAATAATATAGGAGAAAACAACATTGCAGAATTCTTATACTCGATGGACTTAAATATTAATATTATCTTAATAACATTCACCAATTATGTTCCATCCCATGAAATATACACATTACAACCCTTCCACCAGCATGGATCATCCAACGATCCATCGACTACGCCCGAGGACGCTTCTAACCCACTTTCGAGTATCGACGTACACCGTAAACCAGGAAGAGGGATAAACCCATCGAGAAAGTGGGCTAAAATTGGCAAGAGGAAGAGGGAAGAGAGAGAAAGAGAGAGAGAGAAAAAAAATCGAAATGACACGGTAAAAGCACCGCTAATGCCGTTTCGCATTAACACTCGACGCAAAGTATGCTCTCGGTGTAAAAAGCCCCTGATCGATGGAGCGATCCGATTGGTCGGCGGACGAGGTGGGTCGAAATCAACCCCCTCGACAGTGTTCTAGGCCGATCCTCCAGACACTGTGACCCGATTGGTCCAAGTTGCAAGCTCCACCCCCTCAAACTCACCCCTGTCGTTCACCCAGCGAACGTTCCCTCGAGCGTTTCGCATTCCAATAAATTCCTATTCGTGCTTCTGTTGCGCTCTTGGATCTCGAAAGTAGATTGCAGTTTTCAGATTAGACGATGGAATTTGTAAAATGGATTGACCGATCTGATTTTGGCTCGAGTGTGTATATTTGAATGGGGAGGAGGGGTGGAAGTTTGTTGAGAGAGTGGTTTGCGGTTATGGGAGATGGTTTGAAAGTTTGAAAGATTTTTTGAGAAATTTTTTTCTTTTTTTTAAATGTATGATCTATTAGTTTTTATATTTACTCTGAATAATTTAAGTTATTTTTTTTTTTTTTTTTTTTTTTTAGGGAGAAGATTTAGACTGAAGTGGATATAAATAATATTGTGTATAAAGTGTAATATATTATGAGAATGTAGGTATATGTGTCATAGGGGTTGCTTCTGTTTATATGCATTTTGACCACAAGCTCACTTAGAATCAATATTTAAATCTCGTTTAGTCAAGAAAGTAAATACGTTACAAATATCATTGCAAAATATATATTTTAAGGATTTTATGAAAATATTAATCAATTCATAATATAGATATTAATAGTTACTCAGAACAATTTCATAGCACTTCAATTTATTCCTATATTATAACAAAATATTCACAAATCATCGTCCAACATTATCCAATCCTAATTACAACAATACAATTTACAGCAATGAGTATACACAATACACTATCGAATATTCAAACAACTTCAAAACCCATTCAAACAACGTCTCTCCTTAAAACCAACTCTCCAACGTACAAATCTAGAAACCCAAAAACCACCCCTTCTCGAGTTCCAAAGAATCACACCCTTTACCTAATCCCAAATAGACGCAGAGAGCAGCGTAACAATCTCCCCTCTCTCTCCCTCCCTCCCTCCCTCTCCCTTACTTTGTATAGATTGATCTCCATCCCTGTACGAAAGAACGATCGACCACGTTCCCTGGAAATCCAGCTCGCTAATTCTCTCGGCGAGCATCCAGTGGGGTGGACTGTCGAGGGTGAGCTCGA
>NW_006263780.1:236300-239907 GCF_000469605.1 Apis dorsata | reverse complement strand
TCCCCGCCCCTTGCTCAGATCCGCCCTCTGGCTCGAGGGTGCTTGACGAGCGAAACGGCGCGGAGGTAGGGACCACTAGTCGTCAAGTGCTCGTCGAGGACACTCAAAAAGTACAAGGAGTGCTCTTCACTCGACGAAATCGCGGCTCTATCCTCGCTCTCTTTCCCGCTCCTCCGATCTTGAAAAAAGAAAAATATCAAGTTTCGAGTCGCGAGTGAATGTCGTTCGAGTTTCTACGCGTTTCGCTTCGATTGAACTTGTGATTTTTTCCCCTTCCCCCCTCCCCCCTCGTTATATCGATATAATTCAACAACAACAAGGATAGTTGGTGGATTCTCGAGAAGAATTTTAGAGAAAAAGTCTAAAGTCGCGGGTGTATTGATGGACCAGTGATGAACCGGAAGGGGCCGAAGTTGGGGGACGAAGAGGATGGTCAGGTGTGCGGGTGAACGTTGAACGCATCGGGGATCGGGACGGAATTCGGAAGTGAATTTGGGGAAGTGAATAGAGGAAGGAAAAGGGGACGAAAGTGGCCGAGAGTGAATAAGTAAGAAGGTACGAGAGAGATCTTGGAAGGGTGAAATTTAAAAAAAAAAAAGGGAGAGAGAAAGAGAGGGGTTAAGAAAAAAGAGTAAGATAAGATTAAAAAAAAAAAAAAGGGAGAGAGAAAGAGAGGGGTTAAGAAAAAAGAGTAAGATAAAATTAAAAAAAAAAAGGGAGAGAGAAAGAGAGGGGTTAAGAAAAAAGAGTAAGATAAAATTAAAAAAAAAAAGGGAGAGAGAAAGAGAGGGGTTAAGAAAAAAGAGTAAGATAAGATTAAAAAAAAAAAAAAGAGAGAGAGAGAAAGGGTGAGGACATTGAAACGAGTGCGAGAGAACCACGAGGACATTAACATGTACTGACGCCACTAACACCTCCTCGAGACTTTCAAAATGGCGGACAAGAATAAGATTCTGCCCTGGTCGATGCTATCCTATCAGACCAGTCTCTTGAATCACGTCTGGTACAGCCAGCTCGCTTTCAGTAATAGGTAAACTTGAACTCATCAGAAAAGAAGAAGAAAAAAAAAAAAAAAGAAAAATATATATATATATTATAGAGAATTATATCTATACCACGTGTATGTAGCTTATTTTTGCCGACACCAATTTATATATATATATATATATATATATATATAGAGTTCGAGTGTGTTAGAACGGGCACTCACGCGGTTAATTCTTTGCAGAATTATTTCGCATGCGTTTCAGTTCGAATCTTTCAGTGGAATGAGTGGATTTATATTATGGATATGTGGATATCGATTAAGAGGGTGGAGTTTATTATCTGATTTTTTTAGTTGGCTGAGTAGAGTATGAGTTTTTTGGTGCAGAATGTTGTGTCGCTTAGCTTTTTCATTTGGTTTGTCGTAGAATTTTATTTGAAAGCGATGAAGAGTGGTTTGATTTTTCGATAATTCTGTAATTTTTCTTGGAAATTTATCGAGTGAAATTTACGAGTCGTTATTGCGATTCAGTGATTCTCGAGATCCAATTAGATCTTTGATTTTAATATTACAAATGGAGATTTTATAGATTTATAGAGGATAATTTTGAGTATTAAATTGAAGTGAAATTAGATAGGAGACATTTTATTTTCTTGATAATTTCTAATCATAATAAATTTCTTAAAATTTATTATCTAAGTTATATCATATATTATCGTTTTTCCTTTGCAACATATTAATGCGCGAAAGGAATTTAGAAAGAAGAAATAGAATTTAAAATTCGCTATGAATATTAATCCTTTGATTAAATAATACTTACGAAATTAATATTTCATAAATCGCAATCTATTCGTTTATTAATTTTTCCAAAGAAATAACAGGATCCGAAAATGATTTGAGATAAGCGAGAAAGTCTCATAATTGATAATTTTATCGATAATATTATTGTCTCGTAATCGAGATCTTGATGTCCCTCGAATTCTTGCACGTGGCTTCATCATCGATGTATTATGCCTTATCGAAACATTCGATTATGGTAATCTTTGTTTTAAAATCGATAATCGACGTATGATTTCATTAATATTTTTGTAAGCTTAAAGATGAAAAGAAACTCTAGAAGAAAATCAAATTTCGACGAGGAGATTAAAATTTGAACGACAGATTCTGTTTAATTACGTTAGAACGGTTGGTGATTTCAACGCCTTAGCTTCGCAATTAATTGCTAGAGAATAATTTTACATGTGAAAATTAGGGCCAAATAGTTTCTTTTTTAACCAAGTTTCCATTTTCAATTGTTTTTATATTTTGAATCACGAGTTGAAATTTTTTTTTATTAGTTTTTCTCAACTAAATTTTGCAATTTTTAAACAATAAAAAAATATAATAACAATAAATCTCTCTATCATGCAAGAAAGAATAAAATTTTATCGTTTTCAAAATTTATTAGTTTATAATATCGTAAAATACATTATCATACGGTTTTACCTTTAATTATTATTTAATTTGCATAGAATAAAATCTTCAGATTTGACTTATTCTTTATTTGACACTTCTTTCTTTGTTCCTTTCTTGTTTTTCTTATTTTCTTCTATTAAAATATCTTTTAACATATTAAATTGGATTATGTTAAATACGATTATTCGCTACAATATATATTTTTAATTAAATTAAAATATTATCGAATTGATACATTATAATTTTTAATATTTCTCTTAATATTCCTCTTACAAGGAAGTGATTTTAAATATATTTAAATTTTAAATGTAGGAAAAAGATTTGCTCTCTTCTAAATTCGAAATTTTTTATTTATATATTTAAATATTTTATTATTTATATAACTTCTTCTAAATCTTTTTTATCCTATATATACCTGTTCATCAGAATAATAGGGGTTAAGGTAAATAACTTCATTCTTTTGTTCATTTTCTAATACGTATACAACTAAGTGATTATTACATTCTTTAGAGGTTTAAATTGGATTATTCTCCTGAACTAAAGTTTATAAAAGCTATAACTAATCCTAAGAGATCCATTGACAATAATCTGAGGCTATACTTCATATAAGATAGTAATTAAACTTGAACATTTCTCCTGTCTACACTTCTACTTATTACTATATATTCTCCACAAACGTTATATATAATATTTTCCTTTTTTTAATCTAGTCACAAAATGAACCGTTCTCGATCTCGACAAAACCAACAATTTTGAGGCGATCCTCCAAACGACATCCGTCCCCACCCCCGAGAAACCGAAATATTAAGAGACAGTACGGTCACCAGGCGTCTATTAGGAAAACTTTGAAGCGGCAGTTCTTTCATCCGGGAACGTGGCCGAACGTGCCGCGATAATAGGTCGTTTGGCTTAGACTTTGGAAGGGCAGAAATTCGCCTCTATGCCCGAGGACAGGTTGTTTGGCAGCGGAGCTGCAGGTAGCCTCGGCTTCCTTTCACTATGTAGAACGCGTCTAATCGGGACTTAAAACGTCCCACTGGCTTCTTGACGCTTCGTCACGCCGCGGGAAAACTTGGAAAATTGGATTGATCTCGTTGAAAAGCGGCCTTTTGTGCTCGACTTCTCGACTCGCGGCTGCTCTTCGTTTAAAACCACGAACGGGTTTCG
>NW_006263780.1:229600-236134 GCF_000469605.1 Apis dorsata | reverse complement strand
CCACGACTCCAGTCGTTTTAACCAATCGTCTTATTTTTTTTTTTTTTTTCAATCGGTTCGACAGATATCGATTAATAGAGATCGATAGAGAGAAATGGATATTAAGATAGATTTTATAAGAAGTCTCGCGTGCTTATTCTTTTTTTTTTCCTTTTTGGTTCATTTTTTAAGATAATAATTTAGGATATGGTTCTGTTATGCACGTTCAAGTAGATGTTCGATTAGTTTGTTAGTATAATCATGATCTGGCTGAGATTATAATACGTTTTTAATCGTTTCGATGACCTTTCTGTTGTAGAATTTTGGAGAGCTTCAAGATGCCCAGGAGCACAAGTTTTCACATCCATGACATTCTGCAGCTTGATTCGAAGCCATCTCAGGAGGAAACTGAGGTGCAAGGTAACGAAAGGAGTGATTTTTCTATGAATTTCGAACCGATTTCAGTTCGACCAGATAATTTTTCTTAATAAATCTTCTAATAAAAAGTTTCTCTTTAAAATCTATGCTCGCAAAAAACGTTTCCATCTTTGATAAATCGTTCGAAATAAATTGAAAATATTATGTCGAGTCGATATTTTAAGGGATTTTGGAAATTCTGGTTGCAGGTAGTACCACGGTGCTACCGACCACGAACGATGTTCCGTCGGCATACCAACAGTTTTTCGAGCACACGACGGCCATGTTACAACCCGCGATATACGCGAATCTGAACAGAGGCACCTTACCACCCCCGCCACCCGCTTTATTGGGATGGCCGACCGGTCCAACGTTACCGACCACATTACCTCAGCCTTTGGAAGAGGTGAATGGTAAGTAATAAACTTTTTACGAATTTTTTGAAGCGTGGAATAGGGTTAAATTCACAATTTACCTCTCTAATAATCTCTCGCAATTGTTAAATTGTAAAATACTCTTCGAACAGTGATTGGTTACCAAGAAATAATTCAAATCATCGCCTCTCGCCTTTCGATCAAATTATACTCAACTTAAAATCTAGTGGAAAAAATCTGAAATAAGAATACGAACTGCTTTCGAAAAAATCGTACGATTTTTACTACGAATCGAATGTATGAAATATACGGATATACTTGTGAGAGGTGTGCAGTACGTAGCGTCGAAACCCTTATTTATTTAGCACCCTACAATTGGCCCGCTTGGGCTAAGCAGGATCTAATGGTCCTATAAAAGGTCCTCGTGGGCCCTGTTCACCGATTGGCCCGTGCAAGGGGACAGATGTCCTTTCGAGGGCAGATGCGTGTATCCCTGTGAGGCCCTCGATCAATCGAAATTGTCACGCCCAAAAAATCCATCCGTAGCCTATCGCCTCTTTTCACCTCTTCTCCTTATCTCCCTTCCGTTCTTTTACTTCTTCTCGAATATTAGAACGGTCGACATCGAGAAATCGGGGATTTCATCCCTTTCAAAAGGGTGGAAAGGGTGTTTTCGACCGCCGGGATGGAGAAGATAGATCCCTAACGCGATCGTTTTCGTTGACATGTGATTGTATAAATTTTGTCTTCGAGTTGAAAGAAAACCGAAGCCTCAATAAATCGAGAGTTTCGAAGAGAAAGTTGAAAGTGTTAAGGAAAATTAATAAATGATCCATTTTTGTAGAATTAAAATATATTTACGAGTTTGCAAACAATTGCTTCGATTTTACATTTTGTCAAATTGTAAATACAATGATTCTTATCTAAACTCTATCTCATTTTTTCGATTTAAAATTTACAATGGCGTTTTATGTGTTCAAACTGGAACCTAATTGATCGTCGAATCGTTCTTTTTCGAAGACGTTAACGTCGTCGAGAAGCAAGATGGAAGTGTCTAATTGAAATCACGACGCGACACAGAGGCTGGAGCCTAATCTCCCATGAAAATGATACAGTCGATCCCATGGGGTAGAGGAGGGTATCAAACGCTGTATATTGCTTCACACCCTCCCCAACCAGGCTTACGGCTCGTTCACAAAAGCGTATTGTATGCTCACGAAGCCAGGGACCTCGTCGTTGTACATTAAATTACCGTGTCTCTAGGCCACCGTGGTATTTGCCACTTTAGCCGAAGACTAATCAAAATATTGTTGGATTAAACGGTGAACAGAATCTATCAATATTTCGTTATTATTTTTTTTTTTTGCAAATTCTTCGTGTTTTTTAAATTAAAAAATTGGTCGCTTCGTGATCCTTTTAATATTTTAACGATCAATTTTGTTTCTTCCACTTTATAGGTATGGTTTGGATAGGTTTAAGCAGAAAGTGTATCCGAACGATGAGCAAGCAGTTATTAACGAGAATTGAGTAATCAATACAGGCTTGCATCTGCTTGCAATCAACGTTAGAAGTCGAGGGATAGTAAAAAATGCAGCTGCAGCATGCCTTAGTCATTTTCCAAACGATCTAAATACCTTTCCAAATGACGTTTATCGATTTTTAGAAAAGTAACTATTACAAAATTATCGTCCAACTCGATTCTACTTTAAATTTGCAAAATTTCCAATGAATATTTTCGATTCTTATCAAACACTCATAAACTCAATGACTCAAAATCCAAAATTAAATGCGATCCCTTCATTGGTTCGAAAGATCCTTCAATTTCTAAACAGATCCACGAATTATAGTATTATAATTACAATAAAGAACACAATACTCAACCAATACTCGCTACTCTTCAATTCAACCGACCAATTGTTCCACATTGCAGCATCATAAAACTGCAAAAATTCCAGTGTTGCAGCAACCAGACTCGACCAGCCCGACCATCTCGGATTTATCGTTCCCACCGAAGCAGGAGGCGAACCACGAGTGCAAAGAGGAAGAGTCGGCGGAGTTCGAGGACGAGCAGCAGGCGAACGAGACCCAACCCCACGAGACCGAGCACAAAAAGCGGAAGAGGCGGGTGCTGTTCTCCAAGGCGCAGACGTTCGAGCTCGAGAGACGTTTCCGTCAGCAGAAATACCTGAGCGCCCCCGAGAGGGAGCATTTGGCCTCGATTATTCGGCTCACCCCCACCCAGGTGAAGATCTGGTTCCAGAACCACAGGTACAAGACGAAAAGGGCGGCGACGGAGGCGAGCGGAAGCGGGTGTTCACCTAGAAGGGTCGCTGTACCGTTGCTGATCAAGGATGGAAAGCCCTGCCAGTCCAAGCTGATGGAACCTGCCACGTATCCGACCACGGGCCAGGTACCTATGCCGCCCTACATGCAGAAACCTTATTGGTGGTAAGATGGACTTTCGTTCGTTGAATGAACGAGAATCATTCGTTGTCATCGTGGACTTGGCGGTCGATGGCTGGGATATCTGGAGGATCGATAGAAGGCTGATACGAAACAGTCGAAGACGATTAGTGGTCGGATTTTGGTGGACAGAAGATTAATTAATTAGAAGGTTAATTAATGATTGTTATCGGGAGAACGATTTGTCTTTTCATCGGGGAAGGGAAGAGAAAAATTGTGGATGATATTTGTTGGAAGGACGAGGAAATCTTTTCCAACTGTTCTGGGCGAATTGGTATATCATATGCGACAGAAAGTGAAGGAGATGTTGAAGATTTATCGTCGATCATTGATACTTGAAATATTTGAGATTGTTAGAGAAGGAATAAAATAATTCTTAGATTTTTGGAGAAATTATGAGAACTTTCGTCTTGTTGGAAGAAAAGAGGATTATGGATAATATCTTGATACGGATTTTTTGTATAAACAAGATAAGAAATCTAATTATAAACTGATTTTCGAACAATGAAAGCTGTAAGATGGATTAAAGATTATGGATATATTTAAGTCGATCAAGTAACGGATTTGAACTTCTCATGAACAATATCTAAGGAATCAAGTGAAATATTATCTTCTTGGTAATGTTAAATATGTATCAAAGAATCTTAAAGAAACAGTATACGATCAAAGTGTGAGGATCGATTCGATTCAATTTTAAAAATACATCAACGAATCTTGAAACAACAAACGATCGAGAGATATGAAAAATAAAAAAAATCAATCAGAGAAAGAGAGAAATCGTCAAGAATACCGCGAAGAATAATCCATCCCATAACTGTCAAGAGAATTCCAGTGCAGAAAAGAATCGTTTTTAACTAATATCGTAAGATTATCAAAAATCAAACGTATTATTAGCTTAGATGATTAACAGTAAGAAACGAGTGTTTGCCTGTGAAACTTCGACTAAGTTTACTCGAGTTCTCGTTGTTGAGTAAACGAAGTGTACTGCCAATCGAAGTTGACGATCGACCATCATTCTAACTCGTAATTAAAGTGGATCTCGACGCGAAATTTAAAAATTCGATGAAACTTCTATCGATGAAAGTGTCGTTCGAGTGAATTAAACTGCGTCTGTGTTTCGTCGATTGTATCGGGTATTTGCAGAAGATAATAACCAAAGATAAATCGCGATTATGATCGTGGAGAAATTTGGATGAAATTTGGATACAAACTTTTAAGAGATTTATAAAATTTGTTGGAAAAATAGTGATAATAATTTTGGAATTATTTGGTTGGTTGGAGATAATAATATTACGAATATTCTGTAAATTTTAATCCGAATTCTAAATTTCTAAACTGATCAGACAATTAAAAATATTGTGGTTTATTTTATAATATGATATTCTATTTTTCGAATAATAAGTGAAAAATTGGAATATTTCTAAAATTATTATTTTTAAAAATAATAATCCTGTTTGTCTCTTAAAATGTGTATCTACAATTTCTAACCAATTTATCGATTAGGATGAGTCGCATAAAGTGTTCTAAACTTTCTGATTATAACATTTTACGCCAAAATCGTAACGTAAAAGTGATATAGCGTGAATAAGTAGAGAAATAAAGGAAATAGGTATGCACTGTCGGTCAAAAGTTTGAAATTAATTCTTTGATCTCGTGAGATCTTTAAATTTAAAAAAGAAAATCTTAATTCTGTTTAGTTATAACGTTATCTAGTCAAAGATTTATAAAAACAATCTTGCATTGTATTATAGTATCAACTTAATATATTAATTTTCAAGTGATAGCATTGAATCGTAAATAACACTACGACAATTTGAGTTAGGTTAGGTTTAACCCTCGACTGATATCTTCAAACGATAATAACTTTAATTTTTGAATAAAATTAAACAATTTTATTCAATATTCTATTAAATATAATATTCTATATTAACATTTACTTTATAATCATTAAGTTAGTTATTTAATGATTCTATAAAATATAGAACGATAAATAGAATTAAACATAACCTCAAAAAAAATCTCAAATACATCTATATATAATCAAATTAATCAGAAATTCAAATTCAATAATATTTTCTAAACTTTTGATCAATAGTGTAGATCATTAGATAGATTCACAGTTTCGAGATTCTTTTTTTTTCTTCTCTTTTGTACAAAGTTATCGTTAGCATGTATGTGAATATACGCGTGTATGTATGTATATATGTGTCTCTCACGTTCGTACTTAAAAATAAAAATTCTCATCTACGAATAATAA
Organism: Apis dorsata; assembly: GCF_000469605.1. NCBI lineage: Eukaryota > Metazoa > Arthropoda > Insecta > Hymenoptera > Apidae > Apis > Apis dorsata. Next base: position 230,644 of record NW_006263780.1, on the reverse strand, counting down.
ATAAGCGGTTAAATTAAAATATCTTTTCATTTTCTTACAGAAACATTTTTCAAAATGGCGAAGATTCTTGATCGCTTATATAACAATTCTCCCATTTTCTATCAAATTAATCGCGATAACGAGATAAAACAATAAATAAAGTTCGAACTATTGAATAAAATAATAATAATCATTTCCAAAAAAAATAGTTTATGAAACATGAAATTTTAATCTGAATTGAGTGAAAGGAACAATTTTTCATTATTCAAACGTGTTGGAATATTCTGATTTTATCGAGGAAAAAAATATTGGATAATAACTACTGTTTTATTATTGAAACAATTTCATTAGAAAAATAAATATTGGTAAATTGTATCAACAAGAAGATTTTTTTTTTTTCATATAATTGTAGTACAATGATTCTCGATTGTTTTGTTTTTGTAGAGATCGTTTTGTGGAATGGAGGAGATAATATAGAGCAAGTAATAATTGTATAGAGGGAGTGATACAGTCGATACAGAAATCCCAGTTTATCGCCTTTAATTAGGAAGCATGTAATTAACACGTCGAATAGGTTGTATATATGTACATTGTGTATAATACAGGTAGTAATAATATAACAGATACAGATATTTAATAAAATCGAATCTTAAACAAATTTATTTATTGTCTTTTATCCTTTTCCTTTCGTTAAATAAAATTGAAAATATAGATATTTGTTTGAAAAATATAATATTAAGAGTACAAAATCTAATGTTCAATATATTTTTTTTTAATATTATCCGTCTGATGAAACAATAAAAGACAATATTTGAGATATTTTGGTAATTTTTTAAAGTAAATGTAAATAAAATACAGTGTCATGAGATATTTATTATTTCTCATATCTGATGACGTATTTTGTTATCCAGTATATCGAATAAAACTACTTCACAATTACTACTTCAATTAAACAGATGTAATGATTAAATTATCAGTCAAATCGTATGACATTTTCCACGAAACTTTTTTTATATCAGGTATACAATGATAAATAGTTTTCGTAACGATGATGAAGTAGACTTT
>NW_006263780.1:219155-229316 GCF_000469605.1 Apis dorsata | reverse complement strand
ATATATATATATATACAAATATAAGAAGAATAAAGTAATCGAAAACTAAGAATTAAAATTTAGAATTATTCAAGAAATTTTAAATTTCTGGAAATTAGAGTTCTTTTTAAATTAATTTTTACTTTAACAATATCCCAAGTTTTCGATCAAATTTTTAATATATTTCTTTTTTTTTTTGTTTTAGAATCTTTAGACATTCATACATCATTACAAGAGAAACGTGATAAAACAATACACTCGAGACAGATGTCTACCCTGTTCCATCCCTCGTTCCTTTTTATTTCTCTTCTCGACCGTTCCATAACGCTTCCCTTTTTCGGGACACGCCGGAAGCCGGTGTAGCTTGAGTGACAAGCTTCCGGTTTCCGTTTCCGAGCAGCCATCTTGTTACCGGTTTAGATTTCCTGAGGGCGTCCTGTCGAACTTGGATGGGGACTAAGATTCGACCTCTGTCGAGAACTTTTCATTCTTTCGTTGCAAAATTACGATCCACTCGAATTTACATTATCCAATTTAAAGAAGAAACTAAGTTCTGTTTCACGAAATTGAATTGGTCAAATTGTTATGTCATCAAATTTAGGATTCTGCTTCAAGATCTTTTAAATTTAAGTCGTCATATTGTAAAAATTTTCAAAATTGTCAGTTCTTAGATTCTTCTTTTTTTTTTTTAGAAATAGGATCTTTTTGTTTAGAACAGTTTGATATAATTGTAAGAAAAGAACGATCTCTCAAATAATATAAAATATGATTCAAAGTAGAATTTATACGTAAAGAAACTTGTTCGAGCGAATTTTTTTTAAACAAATTTATAATAAAAATAGTAATATTCGATTTCGTTGAAAAGTATCGTGTTATTGTGTTACAAATTAACGTGAAGTACAGTATCATGATAATTCGATAAATAGATACGTGATCGTTGATCGATTATTGATTTTGTTGAGAAAAACGTCATGGAATCTGATTGGCTGATTTCTGATCGATCGATAATTTCAATCGCGTGAAAAAGAAAATGATAAAGATACTTACAAATCGGACAGTGTATTTTGCCCTATTGTATCGTACATTTTCAAAACATCCGATCTTTGGAATCTAAATTTATAGGATAATTTAATTAAACTTCGAAGTGATAAAAAAAAATCACCTTTCGCATGAAAATTTAATTAACTTTCTTAATATAACCTTAACAACATACTTCTTTCGAAAAATCAAAATCAATTTTCAACCTACATATACGACAAAATTTTAAATAATACCGAATAATATTCTTCAAAAAACATTCGATCAACTTCCTTTAAATTTAATTACAATTCTTCGAGAATCATCTTCTTCCAACACGAAGAGGATCAGAATCAATTTCTACCTCGACAACTCGAGGTTGACCAACGAGGACTTTCGTTCCAGTTTTCGAAATTTCAACCTCATCCCTATCCCCACGATCCCTTTCCCTTGGCCTCGGTTATCTTCCCCGTCCGAGAGAGAGATGACGTAGCGAAGTAAATGGAGTGGACAGCGGGCAGCATATGCTTTGTGCCCTGTCCTCCTCCGTACGGTACAGAAAACCACCCTACATAGGAATATTCCGCGGTGGTGTGCGCGAAATGTCGGTGCGTCGAACCGGAAGCGCGAGATAACATTGAACCGGCCATGATTTATACGACCGACTCTGATCCATAGAGATTTGGACGGCAGACGAGAGTTTCAGAGCCAAGAGATTCTTCTCTCGATTCTCTCCCGCCGGTGCAAGAAGCGAGTCCTGATTTCCGGTTCATCTTCGCGTCTTCGAGAGCGAAGACGATCCGCCATTCGAAAATTTGTGAATTTGAGAATTTGGTAAGCCGAACGACAAAGTGTTGTTTAATATTTTAGTTGTTGAATGAATAATTGATAACGAATATAAGGTGATTTTGATTTTTCTTTTTTTTTTTTTTAGGGATGATATTCCTCGTTCGAAGTTAAGTTATCTTATCTATTGTCTTGTTTATTAAATAATTTTTCAATCTGATATTGCATATCTGTTACAAGTGTTTGATATTTATTTCAAGTTTTCCATTATGTTGGAAAATTATTAAGAATCGAATGATGTTTGAGAATAACGTGATAATGATAATTCGATGCACGATGCTCAAGATTTCTGTATTTCAATTGTAATGCATTTTAATTTCTTTACTTCTTTATAATATTATAATATTTATTCCATACCAATATCAAACACCAATCTGATATTAATATATTTTACTCCGTGAAAGAGTGTTCTTCGAGATTTAACGAAGAAATAAAATTTCAGGATCTTAACAAAAAAAAATATCCAAATTCGACCTAATTCGACCTAAATTTTTAAAAATTCCCTTCCCAATGGCCTCGATTGAATCGTTCATCGCCATAAATGACCGAGCTAAATGACCTAATCTCACGAACTCAGCATTTTCGAAGGCCAAAACATCCGTAACTACTCAAACTAATACCGGCCATCTCCTAAACCCTAAGAAGAAACGAAGAGAAAAGAAAAAAAGAAACATAGAAAAACGTCACTTGGTCCCCAATCAATGGAAGAAGAGAATAAATTGATAGTTTGTCGAACGGTGGGACGTCCCCTAATATTTCCGAATGTAATCGAGGGGGTGTACACGCACTTCGAGAATCGAGGAAGGAGAGAAAAAAAAAAGGAGAACTGGAAAGAGGAGGATGAAAAAACAAAAAAAGAAAGAAAAAAAAGGAAAAGGAAAAAACGAAAAAAGTTCGACAATGCAGTTAGGATGGAGAGGGTGAGTGGACGACACCCGTGTTCCGGGGGTGTTTTATTGGCCGGTTTCCGTGGGGTGGAAATTCCGCATAATGTATGAGATGTTTGCGTGGACTCTTTTTAACCCTCTTGCCTTGCATACGTTATCCATCCTCTGAGCTCTGAGCTTCTCGCTTGGACCCTCTCTCCCCCTTTCCAACAGTGTATTAAATGAATTGCGAGCAGAACGAACTTTGTGTTCGAATGTGCACGAAATGGAAGAAATATTTACAGTAGAATTGGAGAAGATTTTTGATGATGAAAAATTTGATCGAATGAATTTAAAGAATTTTGTAATTTTAATTTTCTATCGAACAAAATTAAAAATTAAGATACACAGATGATTATAATAAGACGATGTGAAAATAATAAGGGAAAGGTTTGATTCGCAAATACGCAAGCTGAAAAAGGGCGCATCGTCGAATCGATATCAATTAGGATGCTTCTTCCGGTCACGTGTCTTTGCACCCTGGTATATTATCGCCACGTGTTCCGTGACTTTTAAAAAAAACGTTGATAAGGAGGGAACCTCGTTTCCGCTTCCGATCCCAATCCACGAACAATGGTGGTTAACGCTGCGTTTCAATTGGATCACACGACACGAAGGGTTATCAGAAAGTGTGCGACTGTACCAAAGAAATTGCCGACTTTACCGTTAGATATTAAAACGATAAACGTAAATATGCTTTCAATTTTTTATTGCGCTTAATCTTCTTTTTTTATTATTAAAGGATTCACGCAAAAAAAATATCACAATTTTTAAATAATTTATGTCAAATTCATTGATTATGTCAATATCTGTGCACGTGATCTTCAAATGATCTTGATTACTAATGATAAAGAAGATGAAGAATTTTTTAAAATTTCACAAGTGTATTTTAATGAATATCTCTTTTTCAAAAAAAATTGTCAACTTTGTTTTATTATTAGATTTGTAATTTTTTATTGCATTTAATTTTTTCTTTCTGAAAAATATCAGAATTTTTAAATGATCAAATTCAATTGTAATATCTGTGCACATGATGTTCAAATGATCTTGATTACTAATGATGAAGAATCTTTTTAAGTCTACTTTAATTACAATTAATTTATTTTTTTTTTATTACAGATATTCTACAATTTCTCAAGTGTATCTTGGAAATCTCGATGTATCTCTCTCTTTCTCTCATTCAAAAAAGAAAAAAGAACTTTTTCCTCGTCAACGACTGCCTCAAAGGCGCGTTTAGCGTCGGTTCGTTCCGAGTTTTGCGCGTCCGACGGAAATCTGAATGTCCGTTCGTATTCGGCCAGTAGGGGAGAAAGAAATTCCGACCGAAAGTTTTTCAATCCCGAGAACTTTCCTGGTCGGCAGTTCATTGTGTTGTTAGTAGTTTCTAAAGAATCTATCGACGATGAACGGTCGAACGAGCAATTCGAGGATCTGTGCCGTGTATAAGTACGCGAAACGCCAAGCTTTTCGAACCTTCGTGTATAGAGAGCCAGTAAAGAGAGTGGTGAATGAAAATTTACGAAGGAAATTAGATGTAATTCTTTGGCCATGTGATTAAGAGTTAACAATTTTTTAAATAATTTTTTTAGAAGAGGGAAGAAAACTGGAAAGAGCCATCTTTGATATTTAAATCATTTATGCAATCCTGAAAATTCATATTAAATTCATTACAATCAATTTTCAGGACAAAAATTTAAAAAAGGATAAGGAAAGACACCGAAGAAATATTCTACAAATTTTCATAAATCTCAATTCTGCAACTACTCGTCCAAATTTCTAAATTCGTCATCATTGTATATTATTTATAAAATGAAAAAGAGAAAATAATCTTCCACAAATTTTCACAAATCTGAAATTACTCCACCAATTATTCCAGACAACCACTTTTCGTTTTTCGAGAGAGAGGAATGAAAAAAGAAAAAAAGAAAAAAGGAAGATCAGAACAAATATTTTCAACAACATTTTCAATTCCACGTTGAAATCCACGTAACCCAGTTTCACGTCGTAGATTCATCGTCGCTTTTCGAGACAAAAGAAAAAAGAGAGGGGGTGAAAAATTGGCGGGGATTTCCTATGGTTGGTAACCGGTGCAGGAAGAAAAGTATAATCGCGACGGGTCTCCGCGGGTGAAAAACGAATTAGTTTTCCGTGCCTGGGTTTATTGATTAAGTAATCTTAATACATCGCTGGGCCGCAATGTACCATAAAGAGAGCGGAACCGGAAACGATCCATTCTTAGCGGGGAATATGCTTTGTCGGTTGCCGCTCCACGCTTGGAATTTCTGCTTTGATTAATCTAACCTACCCCGTACCAACTTTTTTCTATCCGCGGAGAGAGAGAGACTTATCATCTCGAGCGATCCACACTCTTCTGGCAACATTCCAGCACACACTCCGCACACTCGTCTTCGCTTTTCGAGATTTCGTCGGATTGGATGCCATCTTCTTGTACGTGATCATTGTTCTCCCATCGTATCTTTCGTCGAATCCTTTCATTCTGCTTTTTTCTTTTTTTTTTTTTTCATTCATCCCATATTCTCGAAATTGTTACTTCTTTAATTCAAAGTTTTGAACTGCAAGATTTATTTATTTATTTATTTATTTATTTATTTATTTAAGAGCGTGGAAATATTCGACGAATGATCGAGGAAGAAAACTTGAAGACTCGAGGAAGAAAATTTTCTACGAAGTTTTAGCTAATTTTTGCAATAGTATTAGTATTAGTAGAGAATATAATTAATATAGGTAAATAATGATATCAATATCGATAAGAATTTTGCAATTAAGGAAAGATTGCATTATAAGATCTCTAAAAAGAGAGTAATTTTAAATATATAATTTTTAACGATACATTAAAGGATTTTAAAAATTAAATTTTCACTAATTATTGCATCTATTACTAATTTTAAATTTTTTTTTCAATATCAGAGTCCATAGAATTAAAAAATCAATGGGGGTACAGCTCAACATATAATCTTTCTTGAAAGTACTTAAATATTGTGTTCCATAATTTATATTCCATAAATGATTTCTTTTCTGATGAGATTTCTATTGGAATTTTCTTCGCGATAGAAAATGGCAAAGACTATATATTGATTTCGGAACGGGAGTTCACCCTCATCGATAATAATCGAGAGGGTGATCGCAGATATCGGGTGTCGATGTTTGGTCACTTAACTGTGACTAACGGCCTGCTAACCGGCGTTTAAACGAGTTTCTGTTTGTTTAACACGTGTTTAACCATTTCGTTGCACGCGTCTTGTGCAAACAAGTAGCTCGACTTTTCGTTCCCAAAGGAAGGCGCGTTCGTTCTATCGCAAACATCGAGACAGAAACGAGAATCGTTCTAAGAAGTCGCATAGGCAGGCCTTAATAGATAATTGGGGCGTAATTACAAATCGTTATTGCTTCCTCGTGTTGTTTCATTAAGATAGATACATTTTTTCCCGCGTATCAAAAATTAATTCAATAATTTATAAATCGTAACGTATATTTAAAAGAATTCAAAAGGAAGTTATTATAAAATTTAATAGATTAAAGGATTTTTTATTTATTCCATGAATTGAAGATAATATTGAAAAGAAAAAATTTATAATTAATAAATAATAGATATAATAATTGGTGAAAATTTAATTCTTTAAACTTAAAATTTTAAATATAAATTAGCCTCTTTTCAGAGATCTTATTCTACAAAATCAACGTAGAATAGATAATTGTTTCCCTCCTTAGAAAGGTCTACTAACACGGTTGAACTTGGTGAACGTCTCTGAGAGAGAACGATCAACATCCCTCGACCCCTGTAAAATGCAAACTCGCGTAAATCAACGTCGACAAAAACAGAAAAGGAAGGTGGATAAGGAAGAGGAAGAAGCGGAAAAAGTTGTAAGTAACTTCTTTCTGACCCGTTTAAGCAGATTTAGCCGTGAAACCAGGAAACGTTTAAGAGGGTGAACACCCCTACGACGAGGGAAGCTCGGTGCGAAGTAGTCGAGATTAAAGGACAAAGAAAAAAAACATATCCTCCACGCTCGATACAATTTCTCCTATGTAGATCCTTATTGAAAGAAACTCTATTGTGCAGCTTGCATTGAAAAGAAGAATCGATATATTTTTCTTTTGCAACGATCTATCTATTTATTTATTTTTTTTTTTTTTAGAGAATTACAAAATTTTTATTTAAATATTCGTAACTTTATTCTTCAATATTCAAATATCTAGCTACATTAAAATCTATGATTTTTTTTTTCTTTTAATTTTAAATATTATAAAAATACATAGAATTATTATTAAGTAAAATAAAAGATATACCCGGTAATTAATTCAATTGAAATTAATTGAATTTGTTTTAAATATTATGATAATACATAAAGCTATTTTTAAATAAAATAAGAGATATTCCCAATATACACACAAAGGAAAAAAAGAAATTATTCGAAATAAACTCATCAAATTAACAAGATCTCTTCTCACGAACACTTGCGTAAATCGTTCTTAATAGCCGTATCAGGATCGCGTGTGATTTAAGGCCGGTGCGTAATCGCGATTAAAGGGCCGTATCGGGCAATACGCGGGCCCGGCCACCAGTCAGGAACACCCTAATTTACCCTCCCACGCCCCATTAGGATTGTTTGGCGCCGTGACAATGGGGCGCGCAACGCGCTCTGCCCATTAACCGATGGTTACGCCGATACACGGCAATGACGACACACAGTGTCACTCTGTCACCCGTGTTTCCCGCGATTTTATCACCTTCCTGCCACCATTTTATGCAAACTGTGAGAATCCTTGCGAAAATCATTTAGCTTTAAATTTTTTTATCCCACGATAAATTATTAATTATTAATAATATTAAATGATGAATTTTTTGCGTCAAATTGTTATTGATAATATTATAGAATTCATTATCGATTGCACAAAAGAGTCTAGATGATATATATATATATATACGTGTAAAATTAGTTAATAAATTATTTAATAATATTAGATCTAAATGGAGTAAAATAAAATAATTGTGACAATTATCAATAATGATAATATGATGCAATAATTATCCAACAATCAAACGTTTCGTTTTACTTCCATTTATTTCTATTTTTTCATCCCTTATTCCCACCCCTTATTTATTCAGAAATTATTCGTGTTCCTAAGGCTAATATCACGCGGATCTCCACGAGGACAGATCATACGGCGGAGTGTTAAACAGGATGGTAAGAACTTTACCGAGGGATAGAGATTATCCTGCGGGATTTCTGTCCGATGGAAATTCGTGAAAACACGGCATTAAGGCTGGGCGTTAGCGTGTGCATTGATTTCCCGCTCAATTTCCCCCGAATATTTCTTCACCGGAATCCGGCTACGCGGTGAACACCGTCCCCGTCGTAAGCCGACGTTTACTCGAATTGAGACACAATACGAGGCTCGGTGTCCCGTGAATAAGCCTGTTAAATGTGGACATACGGCTCCTAAACGCGAGAGGATCTCCGTAGAAACGAAGATTTCCTGTTAAAGTAATCCTGATTTTTGGAAATCGATGAAATTGTGTATTTAAATGGGTAATATGTTTTTATATATATATATATAATTTTAAATGGTGAGAAGTATGTTAAATGCTGATTTTTGGAAATCGATGAAATTGTATATTTAAACGGATAATATTAATAATTTTAAGGTATGAAGGATGAATATCCTTTAAATTTTCTTTTGGCCGTTTGAAGAGTGAAAATATGTGAAAATAATTGAGGATTGGTTTTTTGGAAATAATATTCTTTGTTAATTTTTAAGTATTTAATTCTCCATCAAGTATAAATATAGAAAAGTAAGAATGATTTAAAATATAATATGGTATATTAATTTTTTGGGAATCGATGAAATTTGTTGTAAAATTATTACGTATTTTTAAAGATAAATATATTGAAAAGGTTAAATAATAAAAAATTATTTAATTACATATTGAGTTATTTTTGTTTAACTGTTTATAACAGGTACCTAATCAATAAGGTGATTCAATAATCAACAAGAGGTGATAAGATATTTAAAGGTACATGTGCACGTGAAAATTAATTAATTCGAAATATATATTTATTGTCAATAGGTATCAGAAATAATATCTAAATCATTAAACAAGATTATATAAGATAGCAATAATACGTTTCTATTTATTATTAAAAAAAATCTTATACTGTTGATTGGTTTAATTTTTCCAAAGAGGATAAAGAGAATCTTTTTGCAATAAGAAAAATACAATATTCATAAATCATGTTTCTAATTTAATTATCATTCGATTTATTACAGGTATCTATTTTTACAAAAAAATATATCAGAATACAAAAATAATTTTACCAAACCAAGCAAGAAAATGGACCTCACGTAAAAGTTTTATCAAGAACCAAAGAAAATATTTCTCAAAGAATGACGAACCACCATTTCTCAATTTCAAATAATAAAAAATCAAAAAAATACAAAGAGAACTGTAGACACTAAAAGTCCTCATTTTCACACAAACACATAAAATTTTCCTGAATACCAAAGAATTTCAAAAGAACTAAAATTTCTCAAAAATTATACTTCAAAAAATTCCCTTCATGAAAAAAGTTATTCCTCACGATAAGACTTTTAAAATGAACGCTAAAATGAAGATTCGTCAATCCTGGAAGACGATCTCCTCTACTTCCTCTCAAGACGAATCTTCAGCATCGCATTTTCGCCTTCGTGTGTCGTTCCAGCGTACACACACACACACAGCCACGTCACGCGTGTGCACGAGGGGGATTCGTGCAACGAAGGGGTGGAAACGAGCCCTGAACGCTCACCTGGGCAAAGGCGTGGCTTTCGCGACAGTGGTCGATAGCGCGGCTACGAAGCACACACCCCTCCTGGCCTGCCTAGACGAGAAAAAAAGAAAAAAGGAGGATCGTTGACACGAGAGAGGGAGAGAAGGTCGTGGAAACCTGAGGACTCGGTAATCGACGCCTTGACGAGGACCTCCACCGCGATTTTTTTTCCAAGAGAAACATCCCTTGATAAGCTTCTTTCGAACACGATGATTAATTATTATTATTTTGTGGAGAGAATGTGTGCGAAGGATCGAATGAAATTTTGTAAATTTTAAGGATGGAAAGTAGAAAGTGGAATATAGCAATTTGGGATTGGAAAATTGGAGTAGATGTGAAATTTTATTAGAGTAATTGGAGTAATTTTGGAGTGAAATGATAGAGAAAAAGTTTGCAATTTTATTATGTCTTTTTATATATTTTTTATATAATTTTGGGAATGAAAAGTGGGATTAAAAGTAGTTTGTGAATTTTGGGTAAAATTTGGATAAATTTTCATTTCCAATTTAAAAAATCTTCCTTCTGGACATCTTTAATCTCCGAAATAATCGTCATGCCTTAGC
>NW_006263780.1:217038-218901 GCF_000469605.1 Apis dorsata | reverse complement strand
TAAAAAAAAAAAAAAAAAAAAAAAAAATAGGAAAATGTAAAATATATCCGAGAAACGAAACGTTATTGAAGTATAAATTCCACGAAAACAAAAGGAAGAGACATGTTATGAGGTGGATAGTAGATTTGAACGAGCAAAAATTGGAAGAATTGTGGTCGCGATAAAGAGTAGAAACGATAGGAAATCCACTAAAACCTGGTCGTGATATATTTTTATGATGGCCACCATCGGCTGGCTTCGATCCAACCGCGATATCGTTAACAGCCTCGCTGTCGCGGGCTGATCTTCTCGTAACCACGATTGATACTCTTGTTTCCGCGTCCCAGTTTTCACCGTGTTTTCGAAACTATTTTTGTGGCCCAAGAAATCTGTGTGCAAAGAAAAATCGAAATATTCCTTCTAGACAATGAAAATTATACGAATTTAACACGATAAGTTTTAAAATTCGAAAAAGAAATTAATTTGAATATATCAAAAATTCAATATCTCTTATAACTTTTTTATTCTATAAATATCCCAGATTTCATAAAAAAAATTATTTCCTACAAGTTGAAAGAATTTCATTTGGAAGCAGAATTTAGAAAAAAAGAAAAAATATTGAAATTTTTAATAGTCAGAAGAAAAGGATTTAATCGTTGTTGGAATTTTGTTGGAATTGGAAGTTAAGGGTGGAGAGTTAAGGCGTCTAAAATGCAACAGGCGTGTCTCAGAGAATGAATGCAAGCTCCTGGAAACTAATTAGACGTTAAGGAGGTGCTTTCATCGAGCGTTTAAGATCTCGCTCAGGAGCCGACGGTGAAAGCTTCCGACGAACGTAGAATAGGCAACGCTGAACCGTATCTTGAGGAAAGTCGAGGAAACGATATCAAAGACAAAAGTTTTATAAAATAAGAGAAATATACGATGAAAAGTTTGGATAGAATTACAAAATTTAAAAAAATTAAAATATAATAATATAAGATATAGTAATATCAATTTCGAATTAATAATTACTACAAAATACAGAAATGGAAAAATAACTTCAAATCTTTATATAGAATCTATATAAATAGATCAATTCATGAGATAAAGATCTCCATATTTATCCGAAAAATGTTTTAAAATATTTGAAGGAAATAATGGACAGGTACTTGTCTTGATCAATTTCTCAAAGATGAATTCCAATTTTCCACATTTGATATATGTATATTTCCAGGGGATATCTAGGAAAGATAATATTCAGCAAAATGTTAGCCAGGTAATTATACTATGTGCGTGCCCTCGCGGAGGGTTGGGCGAGTTCTTTCACGTGGATCCGACCCAAACACACTGTGTCAGCGTTATGCCAGCAAAGTGCTAGTTTGTGTTACCGGATGCTACGTAATAGCCAACATGGAAGTTGGTCCTATATCCATCTATTGTCTCGAAGTCAGCGGAGGTGGTGCAAACTATCATTTCCTCTCTTCAAGCAATTTCGAAATTTTTTCCCTCCCCTTTCTCCGAATTAATCGGATAAATTTGAAATATTCCATCCAAATCTTAAATCTTTCAATTCTTTCAATTTACAATTTTTATATGTAATTTATCCATTTTCTTTAAATTGGCTTATTAAGAGAAAGATAAAAAATTTTATTACATACAACAGTTTATTGAAACGATTGACCGCAACAAAGAAATCTCTTCCTATCAAATTGCAGAGCAGATTACTCAAAAATTGTAATCACACAAAAAAATACACTTAATCAATATTCTAATTTATAATTCTTCGTAGCACGAAATAAGGTACATATAGTAAAGATATACTTTTAAAATATTATCTCAGTCAACAGCTCTCTTCAACTCCCTCCCTAAAAAAAGATTCTTTCAAATACAATCCCAATCTTC
>NW_006263780.1:205234-216797 GCF_000469605.1 Apis dorsata | reverse complement strand
AAAAAAAAAAAAAAAAAGGTAAAAAGAAAAAATGGCACCTTCCTTCCTTCACGTTGACTTCTACGTTTTTTTCGAGTATAAATCAGGTAAAATTCGGCATCCTCGATAATGGAGGCGTGCACGTCATTGGATGGGAGAGAGTAAAGCCTAACATGACCACAATTACACGGTTGGGGAAAAATGGTCCACGGTAGGCGCGACAATTGGCCGGATGTTTCCCATTGTGATGGGCGGTGTGCCGTACCACGGTATTGTCCACGGTTTTAGGGGTGATGTGAAAAGCGGCGATTCCGAAGGGAAATGGCATTTAAACGTGGAAAATTTCCGCATTGTCGGTTACGCGATTGATACTCTGTCAATGGAGTAAATTTTTGCTTAAATAGAATGCGATATCGTCACGATTGACGTGGAAAAATTGGGCAAACGTAAGAGAGAGAATTTAAAGAATATCTTGTATCATCGTATAAAAATATTAATTTTTGGACGATTTTCAACGTAAAATCTTTACTTTTCGTTGTGAATTTTATTCTACCTCTTATATTCTTATATTTTAAACAAAATATATAAAATAAAATGAAAGACAGAGAAGTTATAAAAGTATAAAGAAATGAAAGAGGTATTGATATTAATTCAAATACTGATATATCTTATCTGAAGAAAAAGAGAGTAGACGAAAATTTTCAAAATACACGATCAATCACGTTAAAGATCGAAATCGTTGAAAATATCTTCGACAACCAATCGACCATTCAACCCCTGAAGAAACGCATACACGTAACCAATGTATGCCAACATGATCCGTGACGATCCGTACAAATTTCGATGAATGTTCTCATCGACCATCGATCTCTCGTTCGAAAGGCGAGAAAATAGGGGAGAGAGGGGGAATACAAGAGGGGGAAGAAGAAAAAAAAAAAGAAGAAAGGAATGGAGAGCACACGAGATCGAGAGAAGAAGCACGGGACACGCCTCGTCCCGTGTTCGTCCTTTTTCGAGTCGTAGAAATCGGTACCCCTGCCAAGGACCCTCCCCTTTCTGCCCCCCCATTACGATACCCTTAAATGGATTTAAACGACCGCGGCGACGACAATGAGGACACGTAAGCGGTCTTGCAAACCCCAGCTGGCCGAAAAATTTTTGATTTATCACCCGACCGACTTTACCCTCCCCTCTCCCTTCGAGAAAGGTAGAAGGAAGAAGAAAGTGAAGGAATCTTGTCCTAGGTACACACGGTGGAGAGATGTATGCTTGAGATTTTGTGAGATTTAAAATACCGGATATGATGGGGAATGTGAAGGATCATTAAGAGGGGTGGAGGGGTTTTGAGATGGAGAAATTGGAAAGATTATTAATTTTTGTATACTTTTATAAATAGTAGTTCTGAAGAGGGCTTGTATGAAATTGTTAGAAATAATGTGAGGCTTGGTCAAGGAAAATTGAAATTGTAATGTAGAGAAGAATACAAAATTTTGAAGAGATTTAGAAGCACAAGATTAGTTGCACATTAATCTTGAGACTTTACAACGAGAGTTTGCAATGTCAAGTGGGGATATCCAATGAAATTGTACTTATTGTAAAATAATAAAGTAGCTGGTAAGTATATTGAATTTCGTGAAATTTGAATTTTTAATTTAAAAAAAAATTTCATATTTAAAAATATGGAAATTCTTCTTCGATTGAAGATTGAAAATTTCTAATAACTGGTCCTAAATTTTAGGGATTTCGAAAATGGCATAATGGCTTGTCATTGTGACTGAAATACTTCTTCGTTTAAAGCAATTCTTACTTTTTTCTCCCCAAAATTGTCTCAGTTATTGTCCAGGGGAAGATATCAATAAAGTCCAATACGACTTTGGGGCTGATTGCGAGGGGTGCACTTTTCCAAATGAAAACATAAAATCCGTTGTTGTCGATTTGCTGCTCGACCGACCGTGTGATTCTCTCCCCGGAAAATTAAGATCGAATCGAACGAGGATCGTGGCGAACCGCTATCAAACTGGCCTTTAAAGTCCCTATTTAAAATCTTGTAACTGTTCTAACCGCGTTAACCTGGTAGGGTGACTTTTAGGGTGGCCACCCTCTTTTAATAAGCGTTTAATAACGATTTCGTTTCATTATTCAAATTTTGCGACTTGATGTCTTCATCTTCGAACGATCTTTCATAAAGAAATAAAGAATAAATGTTATCATATTTTCTAATTAATTTATTTTTCATTATTTCAATCTCCTTTGCGATCACATTAAAGCATCACTCATATAAAATTTCATATTCAATTTTTAATCAAATTTTTTAATCGTATCTTAAAATTCAACTTTCTTTCTTCCAGAAAAAAAAATAGAAAAGAACAAAACTTTTGTTTCGAGCTAATCCAAAACCAAAAAGAAAAAAAAATATCAAAGGAGAAGAAAACTTTCGACCAAGTTAAAAGTACGATTTAAACCATAATCGAAGCGAACAAAAACGGTAAAAATTTGCAAAGTTTCCGGGTACTAACTAAACAAGAGGTGTGTTGCTTGGTTCAGCCATCCTTTTAGCATCGTGCTCGTGGGACGAGCACACCCCCGAAACGTCACAGGCTAATTGATATAAACGCAGCGAGTAATATACTTGTCATAGAGGCACCACCCGAAAGGGGAGAAACAGAAGTGAAGAGAAAGAGAGAGAGAGAGAGAGAGAGAGAGAGAGAGAGAGAGAAAGAAAGGAAGATTGTATAGATTGGGGCTTAGAAGCCTTGAGCCTGGATTACGTTAGTCGATATTAGACTCACCGCGGTGGTAGTGTTGGACGATCGCCATTAACATATGAATAAAAGGACTCAAACCTTGTGGCTAGAACGAGCGAACACGAGCATTTGTACGTGGCAATGGGACCTCGAACCTTCATTGGCTAATGCTGGTTTATATGTATCGTGGTAAGTTTGCTTTGGATGGAAAGAAAAAATTTTATGTAGATATTTAAGTTTGGTGAAGATTTTTTTAATTTCGTGAAAAATTTGGAATTTTTATTAGGTTCCGAGGTTTTCTTTTAAGGTTTTCGTTTAAGGGATGAAGATTTCATAGTTCGTGAAAAATTTGGAATTTTTTAAACGTATGTATTATAAAATTAAAGTTCTGAGGATTTTATTATTAAGGTTTTCCTCTTTTTTGAAGATTTCTTTTTTTTTAGGGGACAAAGGTTTTTAATTTGCAAAAAATTTGGAGTTTTTGTGATTTTTAAATGTACGTGATAGAATTATGCTGTGAGTATTTTCTTTTATTTTGAAGATTTGAGAAGATTGGAATATACAAAGCTTTCTTCCATCGTCCTAGTCAACTGTTCCTCGATCGAAAAGTGAAAGTATGTATTAATTCATCGGACGTGAGCTTATAGGTCAGAGATCCAGCTGATCGATTAACAGCGATATACCCAGTCATCTGAAATAATGCGAGACGATAGGAAAATTAAGGATAGCCATAAACGAGACACGAAAGGAGGGTTGAAGGGGTATTAAGCGAAATATATCGTTGACAGTTAGAATCTGTTTACAAGATCGTTCAATAAACCGAACGAAACGCTTCTCACAAGAATAAATCTGTCACTATTCTATTCTGTAAGAAAGAAAGAATTGCAAGAAGAAATTTAGAAAAGAAACAAATAATCACAAAAATATTAAATATATCCAAGGAAATATTTCAATATAAAATTTCCTTTTCTTTTCCAAACAAATATTAAAAAGCTCACAAAACAAAGAATAAATATAAATATCTATACAATAACGAAACTTTCCTTTTGTTACAAAAAAAAGAAAGAAAAAAATCATGAAACAAGGAAATATATATTAACTTACTTTCTTTTTTCGCCAAGAAATAGGACCAAATATTACGTACAAATCTCGAAAATACAAAAATTTCCATGGTAAAAAAAACAAAGAAATATCAATCCCTTCCTTTCTTCATAAAAAAAAAAAAAAAAATTATCCAAACATCAAACCACGTATCTAACTTTCATTTCGACAATCTTTCCCTCCAAAAAACGGTATCGAAACACCCACATAACAAACTTAAAAACTCCTGTCACACGATTTAAAGCAAGCAAAACACGAGTCGTTTTTCGGGTTATAACCCGGCCTGGAATAATGTCGTCAAATAATGTAGACAAGCATGGTCGACAGGATAATCCTCGGGAGACACGTACACCCGGAATCGTATAGAGGCGAGAGAAGGGAAAAAAAAAGAGAGAGAGAGAGAGAAAGCGAGTGATAAAGCGGATATTGTCTTAGCGAGTTTGGAACGGTCGCCAGGGTCTCACCCTCGGCCAACCCCATAAACGTATTCATGGGTGGCGAACGGTGGGGAAAAAGGGCACAGTGGGGTCCTGGTTAACGTCACGAAATCACGCCGTTGTCGATATGAGAAGCCTCCTCCTAATAAAGATTGATGACGTTTAATTAAACGGCCGATGAAAATGGTGCGTGGGGAGAAGGTGAGAGGGGACAATGAGAGGGGGTTAACGAGATGCTTTTTTCTTTTTTTTTTTTTTAAATCGACCGTTGATTAGGATACTCAGTCCATGGTGTGGATTCGTCGTTAAGGAGTGACGTGTAAATCTTTGTTGGAGAAAAGTAAAGGGAGATGCGTTTCGTTGCAAATTGACTCTGCGAGGAGGATCGAGATATAGATATATAGAGATTAAATTATTGGAAATTTTTGGATGGAGTAATTATTGATATTATGCTTCGTATCACTTTTTATAATGATTATAAAATATTTGTAGCCATATCTTCCAATGAAGCGACTTTTTGTCAAATCACTTTTAAAATTTATATTACGTTTATAAAATTTTTATAGGCACATAAAAAATGTTAAATAATATCTATCTAAATTAATCAGTATACTTTCGAATACTACAAAAAAAAAATATGAAATGATTGTTTCTCTAATTTACAATTTTTTCAAAATCTAATTAATTGAAAAATCCGAATTTAAAAAATCAAAATTCTTTTTTTAAAAAAAAGAATTTTTTGCAAAACCATACTCGTCTCAACGACTACTCAGCTACAATAAATTATTCCCCAAAATCGTGACACTATGCTATGGAAGACACATCACCGCAGAATGCTCATGAAGATAAATCGCGCGCTATATTTTCGAAATGGATAGAAGCATCCTCGACGAGAGCCACCTTCGTTTTCGGAAATGTCGGAGATATTAAAGTAGGTTTAGAAAAATGCGTGGAAAGGTGCGAGTGACTCGCGCCCTTTTTGTTACGTGGCATCTGCCCATTGACAATGGTAATGGGCGTGAAATTTCGGAAATCTCTGTTGGTCCCGAAGTCGACGAGGCTGGCTAGGGAGCGCTGACAAATTCTAGTTTATGACGGCCAAGGCGACCAGCTGGTCTAAAAACGAATCTCTCGCCTACTTTGGGACCATCTTTTGCATTGTCCAAGACGTCTTTTATCATTCACGCGTTGCGTTGCACGTAACAGTTTGGATCGTTCCGTTTTTGTTATTACGTGTGCCTAAGAGCCGGGATTAACTATTTTCAAACGATTTAACGATTTAGAGATTTAAAAGATTCGAGTGAATTAAATATGAGTGGATAAAATATACATGAAATTATATCGAATTTATACACATTATTGTATGAAAGTTGACAAATTTTGGATGGACTTATTATCTAACGAGTATCTACTTAATTTATAAATTAAGTTTGTTTTTCTAAAAAAAAAAAATATTTTCTCTATGACAAATAATTAATATGTTAATATTTGAAACTTAGAAATCTCAATTTTTTTAATTATTATTTTTACTAAAAATTATCTTAAAAAATTATGATTTGAATAAATTTAAACGAATATATAAAATTTCTTCTTCTTTTTTTTTTTTAAAGACAGGATAGGATAAATTGTTTTCACTTACCTGTAATACTTCGTGGTAGCGAATAATTCTTTTCTTGAGTGATCGCGATCAAAAGCAATATCGATCGATGTAATCCGGCTATTAAAAGCAAGATCACTTTCTGAAAGGTGAATTTTTTCAGCTGCGACGGCCACACCACGGGGAAATAGAAACGAGTCGAAGGGAAACACGCGGCGAACACGTTGGTGAAGGGAGGCGTTGTCGCGTGAAATCGCGTCTACCCAAAATATTTGTATCTTTCGTGCATTGTCCATTGTATCGAGGCATGGGTTCCACGGGGTGTCCAACAACTTAGAATGGCTTGTGGCCACGAAATTTTCATGAATGAACGTGGCGTCCCGACCGTTAGCCCACCCAAATCGCTTAAATATCTCTCAATGTCCATCTCTATCACGATCAATGATTTTCTGAAGTGATTATTCGAAGTGGTAATTACAATCTTTCCTTCATTCAATTCTATTATAAAACTAGCCAATATTAATTTAATGTCTAAAACTCTCAATTGTTTTAACTAAACAGAATAGAAAAGACGTCGTCAAATTTTGTACTCATACTATATTTATTTATATTTTATAACAATTATTATTATTATTATTATTATTACAATTTTCTTTTTTCTTTTTCCTTTCCATATACAATAGCAGAAAACATTTGCAATAGGAAAAACTCAACATAGAAAAAAAAAGAGTAAAAAGAAATAAAAATTTCAGAGATGGCACTCACGGTACGAACGCATTTAAAACGTTGAAAGTCTCTTTCTTCATTATTCTCTCAAACATTTACTCCAAAACAACAGAGTCAAGCATAAAAAGGAATAAAAAGAAGGAAAGGCGTAGAGTATTTGAATGAATCTGAAGGACGGATGGAAAGAAGAAGGGAAGGGATTCGTGTAAAGGGTGATAGAAGAGGAGGATGGCACAGAGGGCAAAAGACGAGGTTACTGCGCAAGAAAGTGAGGGGCGGTGGGCGCATGATCCTCCTGAGCCTCGTAAGGTGAGGAGAGCAGCTAATAAGGCGTATCAGTTACCAAGGAGACGAGGTCTCCTTAACGGCGAAGAAGAATGGCGGGCAAGAAGGCAAGAAGAGGAACCCCCGAGGGTTCGCAGCTTGGAAAACTCATAAGTTTCAATTTAGCCGGGGATCAGCGTCCTCCGACGAGCTTTACGGGCTAAGCGCCGCGCCTTATATTGATTTTCGCCCATTTCGACCTTCCCCGACCAAAGCTTTTCCACCTTTTGGAGAACGAACCGTGGATGGAGAACAGGAGGATCGAAGAAAGTAATCAACGTCTGGGTAATACAAGGGTTGAGATACGAAATGTTTCAGGTCGTCAGGGTGTATATTAGATGAAGATGTATTTTTTTTTTTTTGTAGGTCTAAATTAGGTCTAAGAATTATTTGATAAAATAATTTGATTTTATTGGGAAAGGAATAATGTCTATCTATCTATATTAAGACTAGAATTGGTAAGTGTAATCCAAATATAATATAATATTGCTTACAGATGATAAATATGTATATTATCTTGTTTCTATTTGAATGAAAAGTAACATTAATTTCTAGTTTTACGATTTAATAAGAAAGATGTTGGATCAGTATTTAATTTCGCACAAAATTTTATGTATCAAGTTCGGTTAATAAAAATAGAATTTTCAAAGAAATGAGATATCCAATTCTCGATACAATAAAATTTACGAATAAGTAATAATCCTCAAAGTGACGTTCCCCAATTTCACGAGTCTCGATTACGAATCATCATTATAAAAAGATTAATTTTATCAAGAGAATCAGTCAATTTGATTTGGATTCGTAGTTTTTGAATTAATGCTTCTTGTAATATTTAAATATTTGTAATAAAAAATTTTTCATGATTTCATTTGAAACAAAGTTAAATCTCGATAAAAGATCTATAATTTTTCTAATCTAATTTTTCAGCATCCAATATCTATCTGAATCTATATCCATTCTACAAAAAATAGAATACAACGTATAGCATACGTATTTGATTCCACTTTGCGTCACTACATTTGAATAATCCACCGATGACTAAATAATCCCGGAAATATCTGTATCATTTACCATAACTGGAATTGATTCCAGGATAGGGGCACGTGTAAAATTAGACGCGTTGGCGGAGATGTAGTATGATCACGATGCACGGATGTTTGTTATGCCACGGTGCACGAGCGAAGATTCCACGATCCGCGATGCGAATACCTTCGTCATAGGTACAATTTTAACTAACCGTCTCATTCATCGTGTTTCGCAATTCGAATACACCCACGTTATATCCTTAGAAGAGATTTTTAACTTTTATCATCGCGCCTTGATCTTGGTGAAAATTATTTTCTCTACATCGAATGCAAATGGATATTTATCGTTTCTAGTATTTTTTTTTTTTTTTCTTTTCTTTCGACAATTTTTAATTAATCTCTCGAACGGACATTGACGAGTATTTTGATCAAAAAGAGCTTCTAATATTGTGAATTATTTTTTTTAATTCTGTAGAATTTTATATTGTTTATCAATTTATTATGATTCTTTTATATTAAAACCTTTGAAAAAAATAATTTATGAATATAATGTAACGATTATATCTAAACTTAATTTTGGTATTAGAATGATTAAAAATGAAATATTTCAATGTTATTTTTATATAGATTTTGAAATATGTATCTGAATATTAACTAAAAATGTTGAAAGAAAAATAAAAAAATGAAATATGAAAATTTTTATTTATCAGTACATATAATTATTGTTTTTTGTTTGTACATATAGCCCTTTCTTCTGTAAATTTCTTTTATTATTATTGTTGTATATATTACTTATTATTGTCTATTATTATTATGTATTGTTCTTATGTATTGTTATGTACTTTTAGGAAATAGTCAAAAATTCAAAAATCTTACTGGTAATATAAAAAAATAAAAATGGATACGTGAAAATATGAAAAATGAACTCGTTCGAAGGACGAGAAAATTATAAAGAAGAAAATATTTTAATGGAAGCCTCGAGACATGAACAAGTCGAACAAAATGTTTCACCCTGTACGTGATGACAAGGATGTGGGTGCTGCAAACGTAGACGTCTAAATTTGAAACGTGAGCAGAGAATTAGGTCAAACGCTGAGAATTAGGCTGTAACGTTTATGGGTTTGCTTGCTTTTCACACGAAAAATTATTATTGATCGATTTAAAACAAATTTAGAAACTTGAAAAGAATTCAATCAATTTAGAATATGTCAATTATTAAAATAAAATAATTTTTTCTCCAAAAATTGTTGAAAAATTACATTTTTGTAAGCTTTAATCTATTTGAGTTTAAATCATTTATTTTTATGATTCAAATTAATTTTGCAATCATCATTTTATTATGTTTTACTCTCTCTTTTTTCTCTTTTCTTCTCTTCCCTATTTTTCAAAAAGATTTTCTTCCAAATCAAGATTTTAATTGATAAAAGCTATGGAAATCGGAAGTAAAAAATATAGATCTTCCATTTTATTTTAGTTAATAAAAATGAAAAGTCAATTGGCATTTTTTTTATTACGCAATTATAAGTATTTTTTTGCTGAACGAAGAAATATAAATATTTAGTTTCCATTACGAATATAATATATATCTTAACGAATTTTAAAAATCTAATAATCAAATAATTTGAAAAAATTGATCACTACGTAATGTCGTTGTGTACAAACTGTAGTGTTACAATTCTCTAGATCGAAACTTTCGCAATCGTCCTTCTTCCACTACCGTGTAACCAGTGTGTACTATTACTGTGCCAACAGGAAATATACGCCCTCTTGTGCAACTTACGATTAGAATGTCTACTGCAGTTTACTTCGAGATGAGCTCAGCAGAACTTATCGGTCTTCGTTTAATTTCGATCTAATTAGAGGTTGTTGCACTTCTCGTGAAAGAGAAAGGAAGTTTCGAACACGGTCATCATCCAAAAATATCGAGAGAGAGAGAGAGAGAGAAAGAGAAAGAAATAAAATTAATATGAAATGTAATTAATCTTTCAAAAAAAAAAAGAAAAACAAATATCTAACGAAAAACGAAAATTTAAATTAATATAATTTTTCAATGGATATTTATAAATATCTCGCGATACCATTTATGCATTTAATCACAAATAATTCAAGAACAATAACGCGATAATTAATCTTTTAAACGAAAATAAATGCAACGAAAAACGGAAATTTAAATTAATATAATTTTTTGATGGGGATTATAAATATTACGTAATACCATTGAGTGAATTTTTTTCTTTTTTTAAATAACATAATACAATAACAGGATAATAAATCTTCTTTGCGCAGAAATGGAAAGAGAAATTGGAAAGAGATAATGGATCGATTCAAGTGACTGTGACTGTATAAAACGCGTCATGGGGGTCTATCAACACCACTCGAGTCTGGCCGTGGCCGAATTGAAAATAAATACGCCTCATCCAGATCCGTATCGCTGGGTCGAACGGTACAGGGAACGAAAATAGAGTTGCATTTAGAAGACCCGGTATATACGTGCTAGGAGGTCGTCGCGAATGACCGAAGAGTGCCAAATCTGAAAGATCACCTTTCCTTCTTACGAGCTGCCTATCAGCTCGCCTCTCTGCAACGTGTTTTAATATTCTTTTCTCCTCATTTTTTTCTTTTTTAGATAAAATAAATTTAAATAAAATAGTTATCTAGAGGAATAATGGAAGACAACTATTTACCTCAAAAAGTAAAATGATCTAAGGATTATTTATTGAATTTTTTATACGTTGAAAAATTAAGAAATTAGGAAATAAAAATTTTTTGGAAAATTATATATTTAATAGAAGAATCTTATAATAGTGATACTCCAAATTTCAAGATGCTTTCTTTAATATTTAATCTAGATAAAAATTAAAAAAAAAATCTATCAAATTTGTTAATCGTAGAAATTACTATAATAATTCATTAAAAAAAAATTTCTGAAGTAAGGAGTAATACTTCAAATCGCAAAGATCATTTAATTTAATAAAAATTCGGTAATTTTCTGAATCAAAAAATTTTTTTAACATCCGTTCATCATGTACAATTTTTTTCAGAATCGTAAAAATCGAGTATCAATTTTTAAAATTGGATCATCTTATAACGAAATTACGATACGACTAAGTTTTGAATACTAGGAAATTCCATTATTCGTATATTAAGTAGCGAGAAGATGTACTCCAGTCGCGTCATCACGTTCATCATTGTATTTTCGTTTCCAGTGACGTACGATTTAAAGATCAATCGACGTCATTCGGATGTTTTTAAACAGATGTATTTGCACTAATGTCGAGGTTAAATCCATTGATCAATCACGTTTTCGACTTGATAAATTCCTAATAATGATGGGCCATTAATTTTAAACAGAATTAAGGAGATTCGCTCTCCTCGAGAATTATGGATAAAATCGAGAACGAGATAAAAACGATACGTAATTGATCTCGTTGTTGTCATTCTTTCATCGAATTTGAATTGCAAATTAGATCGAAACGTGTTTAAATGATTGCGCAATGAAATTTCTTTCCATAAATGATTTTACTTTTCAAAATTTATGAAATTAAATTTTCATTAAATTATATATCGTTTTTTTTGTTCTATTTATATTTATCTTTGTTATAATTTTTCTTCTTTTTTTTTTTATTCTTG
>NW_006263780.1:202364-205055 GCF_000469605.1 Apis dorsata | reverse complement strand
CTCTCTCTCTCTCTCTCTCTCTCTCTCTCTCTCTCTCTCTCTCTCTCTCTCTCTCGCTTAAAATAATTGTTGCATTTAACTGAATAGTTGAGATCACTGTTACAAAACATGAGAATGATCCATTGTGTCATTTATCGAACAAATTAAATATTTACGAAATCTTATTCCGAAAAAAAAGAAAAGAAAAGATAAAATACAAGAGTAATCACTTCATAAATTATTAAACAAATTTTAAATTCTTAACTCACTTTATTTAATTTCAATATTTACTTCAAAAATTTTTTAAATACATTATTTTGAGAAATAAACATTTTTTTCTTTGGAATTAATATTAATTTTTTTCTCTACCTATTATCTCGTACCATTAAAAAATTATTTTGAGTTTTAAATGATTCATCCTATGCATATACTTTGCATTTCTTAAATAATTCGCCATCCTCGTGTGACATCTGAAACCAACCAACAAGCGAGTAACGAAAACCAAGAAAACCGAATAAAAACATGTCAAGCGTGAACTTTATGCATTTCTATCCAAGAGAACATACACGTGGGAAAATTGTGAAAATGGTGTGAAAAGTGTGTGAAAATTATATTCTTCGAAATGAATATTTCGTGTAACGTACACGTGCAATGACATTTTCGCAACGAATATACGCATGCAACCTTAAAGAAGGCCTCATCTCAAGGATTCAAGTATCGGATATTGCCAATGTCAATTTGGCCTGACGCTTGTCAGCATTTAGATATGACTGTGCGTTTAATATGGCTGTTTAATTCGAGAACAATAAAGAATAGCTAAACATCCGCCAATTCTCGGAATACGAAATTTGTCAAATTATAAAATGATGTGTTGCAAAATTATTATTACCAAATATCTATCGATTTTGATATTTTTACGAAAAAGAAGATATTTATTTTCTCTTTTCATGAATTTATTCTGATAATTTTTATTGAGAAAGAGTAAATTAAATAAGAAGTGACAAAAGTCTCTAACTTCTAAGGTAGGTACTATTTTGGTATGGAATTATATTTAATTAATAATATTCAGTAATGTAATCTTATTGTTTTATTCTTTTTCTTTTTTTTTTACATTAATATTTTGTTAATGATTCATCCCAATGGACTATTTGATTGCTAGAAGTTTTTCCTAATATAGTAATGAAGTATTAATGATTTATCACGTCGCATAATGTCTAATTAGATAGTGACTCACGATCAAATGCTCAGACGATTATTTACAAATCAATGTCTTATGATCTATTACTATGAATGTTATTTTGTATACAATATTAATGTTGATTCTCTGTTGCAAATATAAATAATTGTTTACGAATTATAATTATCTTATTTTTGGTGAATAGGAATGTGAATTGTGTTATATTATACATTTTATTTTATTATCTATAATGTTAAAACTATTATGAATATTATTCTTTTAATGGAAAAATATTTCATATATTAAAACAATTACTATAATTTTTATTATCACTAAATATATTTTATGATATTATTACTTATTATTTTTTAATTTTTCATTTATCTAAGATAGTGCTAATATATTTAATTGTACTATCTGAGATATCGCTAAATATTAATTAATATGATATATATCTTAGATAATGCTAATGTATTTAATGTACTATCTAAGATAAATAAGAATTATAATTTTGCAATTTTTCAACCTTCATAAAAATTGTCTATTGAAATTTATTTTAAATAACCACGAATCAAGTAGCACACTAGCGCCAACGAATATTAATAGAAGACTCAAGATCCACGTGCGTTCCTTTACTTTACGTTACAGTTAACACGTATTAATCTCAAAATATTTTATGTTCCACGTGCTTAAATTTGAAAGTATTACGCGGAACAATGACAGAAACAAACTACTTCCTGAATGAAAATGTATTCTCGAATCATCGATATCTGACAACCTCAATTGCACGCAAATTATGCATATAAATATTTTCTCATAAATTCTCGTCATTCACTTATGATCATTAATAATAATCGATCACTAATGCATACATTGGTACATACTCATCTGTAAGAAAATATAGCAGTTAAAGATCATTAAAATAAATCTTTATATAGATACCACCATTTATGTTTCTCTAATTCTCTACGAATTTCAAATTTCAAATCTACGAATCAAATATCAGCTAATTGTTCGAAATTTAGTAATATAAATATTTTGAAATAAATTATTATAGCATTTAAAATAACTACTATCATATATAGCATGAAATTTTTTTCCATTAAAAAATAATATTTTTTTTTATAATATTTACATAAAAAATAATAGGATCTTTTATTTTTCTGATCTTATTTAAATCGTTTGTTATACTACGATTATAGAATTATTCATTATCTAAAAAGAATCAACCAAAAAAGTATCTAATCCTAAAATTTCAATAAATAAAAAGATAGCTTTTTCAATCCAATAAAAATACGTTTCTAACGACACGCAGATATTTACAGGAAAAAAAAGAGAGAAAGAAAGAAAGAAAAACAGAAAAGCGTGGGCGTAAGGCGACCGTGAGGAAACGCCAACCGAGGTAGGAACAAGTAGAGGAAAGGCGCAGTGGTCAGGCGAAGAGGATGAAGATACGCGCGGACTGATCGACCAATCGCGTCACGTTGGCGGGGGTTGTGCCATAAATGTCGCGTGGCGAGTCGCGGAAACTCGCC
>NW_006263780.1:200603-202139 GCF_000469605.1 Apis dorsata | reverse complement strand
ACAGGTCGGCGCCACCGTACCGACGCTCGGTATACTAGTCCACATTTTTGGCGGCAGCCGCCCAGTCTAAGGTCCAATCCCCGAACCGAACGGTCGTCCGAAATACTTAGGTAAAAGGGCTAATTTCCAATCGACCACCGAACAACCGGTCGACATACGACAGTTTCTTTGCTCAATTGATTCTTTTTCTTCTTCTTCTTTTTCTCTATTCTATTTTTATTCTATTTCTTTACTTGTTGAAAAAGAAAAAACGAGAACGATCGAGAAAAGTTTTTTTGATTTGACCGTGGGATCGCGTAACGATTCAATTACTTCAAGAAAGAGAGAGAAAAAGAGAAACAAATCATCACGTAAAAACGAGAAAGAGATAGATAACCGTGAGTGCGACGCTCTTTGAGGCTGAATCGCGGACTATACCAAGAGGAACGATTCCTTCAAAGGGAAGATTAAGGATTCACGTTCGCGGTATTATTCCGTTCTCCATGTGTGCGCCAGTGAAAAAGAGGGGAAAAAAAAAAAGGAAAAGAGAACACCTGACTGGACATGGCTACGCCTACGCTTGTCCTCTGCGTATATTTAGTAGGAATTTGCTCTTCCATTAACCTAAACAGATTTTTTTTTATTGTATTACTTATTTTGATTGTTTCACCCTTGTGTGCATTTTTCTTTAGGACTAATTAGGATTAATGTTACTAACGATGCGAATAAAAATTACACTATGAGAAGATGATCTTTCTACAATAATCCTTTGAGACGAAAACGATTCAAGTATTATTATTTCACTTAATCGATTAATAAAGTAATTATAATTAACAAAAATTAGATTAATTTAAAATATAAAAAAATAATCGTTACAGTCTCATTTATGGAAAGAAAAAATATATCCCTTGCTGTTTACGCCCTATGTTTTTTACTATGGTAATACATGCATGACAATATTACCGATTGCGCGTGATACATTATAACACCCGTTCTTGAGCGTGGCACGATTGAATAACATATAATGTAGAACATATTATCTCATTATCAAACGAAATCTAAAATAAAAAGAGATACGAGTAATACAAGTAATCATTATAGAATATATTATAGAAAAGTTATCGTCACCATAACCTATAAAATTATACAAAACGTTTTAAAATATAAGTGCCTCAGTGCGTTCAACGATCGATCGATCGAATAATACATAACCACGGTTCCGAATCGAAGTTCTAATTTCGTGGAAGCGCGTTTGTAATAGTTGGCGCGACTCACGTCTCGGTTTCGCTTCTATCGCATACCAATTCAAGGCAGACCAGCCGTTCCTTGCCGCGTGCTTTTCGAAAGATAGTACAAACTTAGTGAAGATACACGATGGGTTGGTACGCGTGTATATGTGTGTGCCAATCACACAACCGAACAAATTGTTTATAATAATTGGCAGCGATTTGTTTGGCAGTTACGTAACGCTACGCGGCATGCCTGTCGAGATAAAAATATCCACGGGATGCCGCCAAGTCCGATGTGTCTGTTATAGCCGCTCTCTTTCTGCGGCTT
>NW_006263780.1:177384-200254 GCF_000469605.1 Apis dorsata | reverse complement strand
TCACACGTACATATATATATATATATATATATATATATATGTATTTATGTTATACAGTGAAAGCATAAAATTTAGCGAATAATACATATATATATTTATGTGATTTATATTTTTTAAATTATGTAGCATATTATAATTCTATTTCTATAATTTTTTTCCTACTCAAAACATTTTCTGCTAACCGAATATGGTTTGATGATCTAATTTTCATTTGTTCCTCATATGTTATCAAAAATTAATAAATCTTTGAAATATTTCTGATAATGATATTTTTGAGAAGATAATTGAACAATAAAATTACTATTGGATTTAATAATAAATAAATATAAATTTATTCCCTATGTAAGTTAATAGAAATTTTACGAATTATAAGGTTAAGATATATTTAGAAAATAATTGTTGAGGAAAAATTGAATATTTTGCAGGAAATTATTTTTCATTTATACTTTTAGTTACTGAAAATTTTCTAAATCTTGAAGTTGAAAAAGAAATCGTGCATGATTTTGATGAAATCTAGATTTTAAAAAGACGAATATAAAATTACAAAATGACACGCTCCAGATTGCTCATTCTCTTAATATCATAGAATACGTCACAAGTGCCAAGAGGCGCCTCGCGCCGTTTGACAAGCTAAACTACGCGTCTGACCGAATTAAGGCGTCACTACTTTCGGCCAATCTAGCTAAATATAACGCTGCAAAAAAGTAACTTTCTAGTCTAGTGACAAAACTTTGAATCAAAACAATCATAGCCGACTGACGTCTCTGTTATCAACATTTCAATTTCCTTGTCATATCTGCCGAGATTTAAATTCCAATAAATTTTTTAAAATTATAATAATCTAATCTATAATTAAAAATATTGGAATTTAAATTAATTAGAATAAATGGAATGTAGCATAATATTAGTGAGATATAATAAATATTTGTTATTAAAAAAAAATAGTATATAATTTGAATATGCAAATAAGTTTTTAACTTTTGATCTTTTAATTTGAATATTTTTAAATATATATATTACATAATAAATAGATTCAATATTGTTTTCATGTGAAATTCAGTTTCTTTTTTTAAATGTGACTTTTTATTTGTTTTGAAAAAAAAATATAGAACATTTATTATTTATTTATAGGTAGATTCAATATTTATAAACAATCAGTAATCTACTTGACCTTGCCTTACATTTGTGACTATTTCTATTCAAGAATTCAACTTGCATTTCTGAGATACTACATTTGGATACGATATTTGTGTCTATTAGTTGTCCAAACCTCTTTACTTAGATTTTTTATTATCTACTTTCTAAATATCACGCAAATTAAAAATTATTCAAATAAAAATTCAGATAAGTAATAAACTTTACTAATAGCCAAAGTTACAATAATATATGTTAATAATTTATTAAATGTTATTGATTTCTAAAAAGTTTCTATTCTCTGATCGTCTACTCGAGCAACGTCAAAGGAAACTTTTGATGTAATCAGACATTTAATATTTTCTGGGAGAAACCGCTTCTCACGTTTCACCGCAATGTGTCAAGCTGACTGTCTCCGCTTAATAGTTAAAGTTTCAACACTGAAGGCCGACGTGCTAAAGTTTCCTCAGACCCTGATACATTCTCGTGCACCTTTTAACGAGTCACGCGAAGCCATACAGAAGAAGAAACTTACTTGGAAAATTCGTTCTTTAACAAATTTTTAGCACGAAAATGAAATTGGTAGATAATATAAGATATTAAAAATCTATAAATCAAAAAATTTTTTTTTCTATTTCTATTTTTTCTACTTCTTATTTCAGTCAGAAGAATATATAACTTTTCATTTTCCAATTAACATCTTAGTATCTATTGATACTTTTGTGATCAATTCTCTATTCAATTTCTTTCAATCTAAATTTAATTAAAGATAATACAATTATTTGCAAAACACGCTTAAGATTAAATCGTAAAACATTCGTTCGATGAAAGATTGACATTTTTAAGGCACAATGTCTCGTTTAAATAATTTATACAATCTTTAAATTATCACTAACATTTTTACGATCGTTTCATCTCTTCCGATCTAAATTTACAATTTTAATACCGATCGAATTCTATATTTAAAATAAAACCTCCGAATAAAATTAATCTCTCTAAACCCAACCCGAAATACGAAACATTCCCAATCAATCGCGTTCGAAAGTTGGTCGACTTATCCAAAGAATCCGCAGATCAAAGCCAAGCCTTGAACAATTGTTCAATTGTGATACGTGTTCTGATTGATCGAGCTGGCAGGCGACAATGAAACAACAGGTAACAGGTGTCGGGGGCACCTAACGCTATCAGCTGTCATCGAGATTCATCCACGTGTCTGGCCGGTAGTCTGGCAAACGTCTCGTGTTATTCAATTCCCAATGGCCGCCATATAACGTATACGCGATGACGCACGGAAGTGGAACTCAGTTGGGTGAGAACATAACGCGGTTCTAAGCCAGCAAATGAAAAGTCACACCGGCCACGTATTTTCAATTTTTGGACCTACGCCCCGGATTATTTGCTTGACCGCACCGTGGCTATTTTTGGCAGTCATCTAGATTACACGCGTGCCCACCGAGTGTCGGATAAATCTTATTCGAAGAATGACGAGTAAAAAAAATAACGAATTAATTCGACCTACTCATAAGAAAGAACAAATCGAATTTGATAAATTTGTGAATTTTTCAATGAATTTTATTTAATTCCTCGTAGGAAAGTTCTTGATAATTTGTCCGTGCAAAGTTTTTCTTTCTCGAATTTCTTTTCTCGTCAAAAAGAAAAACGAAAAGTAAGGGAAACTTTAATAGATGATAGGAATAGACAAGATTTGAACAAGTTCTGAGAGGAATTAGTTTTATGCTAAGATGGAAGTATATCGTTATCTTAAAAATAATTCGAAATCGCATAAAAATTTCCAAACTATCAAATAATCAATTTCAAATAATCAATCCCGTGAAATAACAAACAAATTCGATCAAATCGATCTTCTGGATCCCATATGGAATCCCATGGACTCAAGGGTAACCGCGTGCTGTTTAATGGGTCATTATCGTTGCCGCGGGCATAAAGGAGTCCATTCCAATGGAGGGTTCGTGAAAATCGGTCAAAGTCAAACTCGTCGGCTATGCTGTCTTCGAACAGCTTGGATGTCCACCTGTTTCCGACTAAAAACGGACCGGGGCCCGGGCATCCTAAATATAGCGACCGCGAATCCGGGACTCTTACGTCACAAAGCATCGTTCTGCGGCTACGACCACCTAGTTTTTTTTTATTTTCTCTTTTCCTCTAATTACAAACGCGTGGATGTGTATATGTACTACCGCTTATAAGGATCCATAAATTTTGATCAATCTTTGGATCAAATATGTTAATTTTATCAAAATGTACAAATTCATGCAAGATTAACGATTAAATGCATTATTTATTGGTTTTGTAACGTTAGATTATGAATTAAAATTGATTGTTAAAAATTTATTGGTTATCTTTAACAATCTTATGGCCAGTTTTGTTATTACTATATAAAAATCAATATTATTATTTAATTATTACAATAGAATTGTATGAATCTTTGTATCATTAATTTTTATACTATTATTACTTCTTGAAAGTAAATTTATGATAGTAGTGTATTATTGAATATAGTATAATTATATATATATATATATACGTATATAAATAATACAATAGATTTTATCATGTGATACCATATTCAATAAAATAATTTGAAATTTATTATAAATAAGAATTTAAAGTACTTAATAACTTCAAATTTTGATAATATTTGATAATAATGTAAAGAAAATGAAAATTGCACATACTTGTTTCTGATGAAATCCTGAATATTGGAAGAATGATTCCATTAATGTAGCCCCCAGAGACACCTGTTAGTGTAATAGAATACTAGTTATTATTCTATTTTATCTTAAGATTGAAATTGAGAAAAGAAAATATTTAGGTTATTTTTTTGAATTATATGGTAGAAAAATTTCTTATTATAAAACATTTTTACTGTTAATTGTAATGCAATTATTATTAATATTAATTTTTATTAAAATATAATTGCACATAAAAATTAATATACGTTCATGTATATTAATATTTTTTTTATTTCGAATAATATTTTAATTAATTATCATGAAAAAATGCTTTATATAATAAAGTATTTAAAAATATTTAATAATATATTCTACAAATATTCTATAATAATACATTTATATCGAAACGAAATATTCAAATCTTCAATCGAAAGTAGCTACATTACAAGTTATAAAATTTTCTTTGTAATTTTACTATATTTATAAATATATCAAGAAATAACTAACCTTTTAATAGATGTAATTCATTTTGCACATTTGTTTCATTTAATTATTAAGAATTTGTTTCACTTAATTATTAAAAATTTAATTGATACATTATAACAAATTGCACTTCACTTTTTCAACCGAACGTTTAAACAACTATTTCAAATTCAGGTGTACCAACGTTTAAAAAACAAACATTCATATTAGTAATATACCAAACTTTTTAAATAAAAAAAAATTACTATTAAATATTAATGTACGTTATATTATTCTTATTTTCGATATTAAAAAGAAATCAATTGATTATTAAAAATTAGATAGTAAATTTTCGATTTTTTATAATAATTTTCTTTGTTAAATATGGAGCTAAAATTTAAGGTTGGCAGCAATTATACTATATAACAAAATCGCGCCAATATTTTAAATTATGAAAAAAATTTGAATATAAAGAATTTTTTCCTAATAATATTTACAAAATTCATATTATAAAGTATACAATATTATAAAATAATTATATATTTTAAGACTTTTTACATTTTTATATAATTATATATATATTTCCTTTACCTTTTTAATATTTCTATAAATTTGAAAATCCGTCAAACGTGTAATTATTTTGTTTCTTGTAATATTTAATCATAATTCTTAATAGTAACTTGAATAATATATCAACATTCATTAAGTTCCAACAATCAATTCAATTACTATAGAAATACGTTCAGTGACTAACCAAACTATGCAATTACGAAGAAATTAATTCGGTCGCCAGAAACAAGCATTAATGGACGAGGATTTAGATCACGTATTCCAAATTTATTTCCGATGACCTTCGATCGCTCTTGCCGAGAATGAAATAGGAATACGTGCGAAAGCGTTCGAATGATCCAGGGCGAGTATGAAGTACGCGCGTTACTAAATTTAGCGACACCATTGCGTCAACAAAAAGAAAAGGCGATGCTCCTGTTTGTGTCGCAGTCTTCGATTGGCTGATCCAAGCAATGCCGCAACCAATCGTAATACACGTAATACCGCTCGCTATTCGAAAACGGAACAATCAGGTTTTCGCATGATTATCGCTTCCGCATTTTATTTAATGAAATATTTCACTGATATTTAAATTTACATATGTATTACATATTTTTTTTAATTGTAAAAAATATAAACATTGATTGATATTATAATAATTAAAATTTGAAAGTATAATTAATTTTACATACATATATAAAGATATATGTTATTATATAATGAAATATAATTTCATAATATAAAATCTAATATCAATATAAAATATAAAATCAATATAAAATTTAATGTCAATATAATGTTAGTCTTTATATGGTTATATTGAATAGAATTTTTATCTGAATTTTAAATAGTAACTGTAAAGATACATAATTATATCATGTTTAACAAGAATGATGAAGAAATCGACCACGAAAAATGTGTGTACTATACTTAGAAAACGATAGAATGCCAACAAGCACCTTTGCGAATTATCATCCATAAGTTCCTTATTTTTAGCGCATTCAATGTCTGCTAGTATTACAAGCCCTAAACTGTGACATTATCATATTTAATACTCAATATTTAATACTCAATATTTATAATAAAATTAGATATTCAAAATATCTAATTTTAATATAAAAATTTTAAATTTTCCAATTTTAATATATATATAACTAACAAAAGATTTAATAATTAACATTTGATTAATATTTTCTTAATAATTTTAAAATTTATTTATTATTAATATAAATAATTTACGCCAAGAAAGAGCAATTCCTACATTATTTAAATCAAAATCATTTATTTTCCTGATATGAAATATATAAGTACATTAGGCGGAAAAATATGTTTAATATGTTGAAAGAGAAGAAAAAAGAAATAGAATTACTCACAAATATTACAAATATCATAAAAAAACTATTATAATTTAATTTATAATTTGTTTTTTAGCAAACGAGTGGTTTAGCAGTTCAGTAGAGCGGTAAAATGGACGCGCGCTTTAGAAGCAATCTCGACATGATTGGGCGCAACGAGCCCATCACAAGGAAAGCCAGATTCTGGCAAAGTTATGTTCGAGCTTTAAAAGGTAATCCATTGTTTGTTAACAAAGATTAAATCATTTTAAATCAAACTTTTTTCATTTCATTTCTTTTTAATTTGATTTTTTTTTTAATTTTTTCTTTTTAAATTATTCAATTTCTTTTATAATTTATGTTCATGTGCTTCCAAATCTTCCAGATTTATTGATATATGTTCATATTATCATTATTATTATTTGTATTTTATATTTCATAATTATTTAATATTAAAATGTATAAAGATGTAAGAATATATAACCTTGAAGAAATTCATGATAATAAAATTATTGATAATGATAGGCACTGATGATATCAGAGCCCCTGAGCACACACACAGACCCCGCAGTATTTTCCGCTCAGATTACCCTGAGCTGCATTCCACCTCGTGGCCATTTGGAAAATCTATCTTTGAAAATCCCATCCACGCAGCTGATCGCATCAACGTTCCTGGATACAGGTAAGATTATTTTAGAATTTCTTACCGAGACTACATAAAAATCAATACTTAAGAATCTTCTAATGAAATTTATAACTTTATATAATATATTATAAATTACAATTAAATTACAACTAAATTAAAAATGTATCAAATTAATTGATATTTCAAAGGCAGCAATATAATTAAGTAAATTATACTTTTCTGATATTTTTTTTAATAAAAATGAATTCTTATTTTATCAAGGTACCTGCCTGTTCACCGTGAGATCTACGGTTACTCACCGAGGCAGATCTACCCGCATCAATACAAACCTGTAGAACGCTTCATCCCTGGTACGTACTAAAGAACTCTGAGCAAAAGTCCAAAGAGAGTGAACGACGTCATAAAAACAAAAAAATTATATATAAAAATCATAAAAAAAAAACAAAGAGAAAGAATCGAAAAAGTAAAACGCGAAACGAAACGAAAAGTTTGGAAAGTTTAAAATGTTCTTGTACTACATACACATCTCGAACATCTACGAACGAGAGAGAGGAGAATATAACAAAAAGTAAAGCAAAAAAAAAAAAAAATAATGAAAGCAAAAAAGACCTGAGTGAGAACGAAAAAGAGAATGAACGAAATAAACGCATGAGAATGTGGAACGAAAGCATCATCGTCGCTGTACCATTGAATCCAATTAATATAACTGCTCGTTCTCGGGGTTTTCTTCCTTAGTTAATAATTTAAGTTCTTCTCATTAATTTGTAACCAAGTGTTTTTGGCTTCTACCTATTGAACAAATGAACAATTTAGAATAAAGTTCAAACAATTAATAATAATAAAATTAATAAATAAAAAAGAAGAAAGGCAATCGACAAAAATATTTTTGTCGGAGGTGTAAATATTCCAGAATTTGCGAATTTTCCCTCCAAAGTCTTTCTCAGAAGCCAAAAACGCCATCTTGGAGGATCCGTCTTGTATCCTTAGAAAAGCCCTCCACCTTTGCCTGCACCTCAATCGTGACTAAAAAAGAAAGAAAAAAAGTGAAAATGAGTAAAAAGAAACAAGAAAATGTAAAATATATGGGATGTTCTACCTTCACCCTTTTGAAAAAACTTTTGTATTATATATCATCCCTATTCGACATGTAAAATGTATATGCACTCTCGGACATATACGTATTTTTATCGTGTTAATTTATCTCAAATTCATAATTTAATTCTATAATCCGTGTCTCAATACCTCTTCACGTACACGAAACCATGTCATGATATGTGTAATACTAATTTATTTTACTCCATGCACTTTGTATCTAAGTTATTATACTTATATCGCTATATAAAAATGCATCTATACATACGTATAAATATATATAATTATATTTAAAATGTGCCCCAAAACTTGTCTGCCTCGCGATTATATAATTCGTTAAACTGGATTCATTTTTATTTTTCTTTTTAAAATAATACGATAATTATTTTTTCTTTTTTTCAAATGAAAAATAAGATTCAATTGACAAAAAAAGAACGGAGCACTTGACATCCACTGATGATCAACGCTCTACTGGTGTTCATTAGTGTTTAAATTAATATATATCATGATGAGATAAAAATAGTTTTAGAAATCAATTAACGATTAACTCGATCATGATAATAAAAAAGTTTATTAAAAATTATTTGAACGTAGATAGTATCAATAATCAATAATCATTTGTGATACTAGTATAATTTCTGTATCATTAAATCGATAATATAACATGCTACAGATCTTCATACAGACTAAATACAACATATGTTGTCTTATAATGTGAATAAGCAATTTTAAAAAATAACATAATTTATAGAAAATAATTTAGCAGCAGATATGATGAATTGATATGCTACAGTCTGTCGAAAATCAATTAACCGTTCAAGGTTGCTTCTTCCATTACAAATAATATAATTGGATACTAACGTGCATAACTTTCACATAATATGATATTATACATCTATAGCATTATGACTGAAACAAAATAAAACATATAAATTTAATAATATGATATAATTTAAAACAATAATAAATTATAAATTTTTAAAAAATTATTTATGTGATTTTATATATGTAGAATAATAATAGAAAATAATATATATAATTGAATTTAATTCCTAATAGCCTTGATTAATTAATTAATTTTTGTCAGACAAAATAATTTATATAAACTATAAATAATCTATATAAATTTTTAATGACAATAACAATAAAAAATTAAAAATTGTAAATAGCTGCTCAAGATAATGCCTATCTCTGTTTCTAAAAATCATAAATCTAAATGAAAATTGAAAAATTTAAATAAATTAAATGTAACAAGTGATCGACGCTCGTACTAAGTGATTGAAAATCCTTATAGAGGGAACATTCAACAGTGAATTAATAATTAAATTAATATAATTAATACGACCAATCACAATGATACGTTAAACATCGGTGGATGTATCTCATGTTGACATCATCAACATGAAAATATTGATGGATGGAAATGCCAACAATCTACGATGAGAAGACAGACAGAAATGTGGCCAGGCATCGTGGATCATCGTTCATCGATCATCGATCACACTATTATCATCATCATCATCATCCACGTTTCTGTCTTCCCACTTCGTTGTCCAGTTGAATGAAAACATCTCCAGCTAAGCTACTGTTCTCTAATGGAATATAAACGAATCGCATGCAGCTCTGATTCTAATTTCTTTCCAGGCACTAGACCCAACAAGTGGCTTTATCTCAATAATCTCGTCGATATGAGCAACCTTAGACGACAACAAATTGCACGACACTGGCAGACTAGAGAAACTAAACAGCGAAACACGCTTAGTACCCAAATACGACTTCGTCATTGCATACGAAGGAAGGATACTGACATTTTGCGCGATGCTAATTTACCTATCTTTTAACCCATTTTAATTCTTGGTATTTTCTTAATGTTGCATAAAGTCATATCTCTATTTTAAAATTTAGATTAGTATCTTCAAATAATTGAACTAATTATTCACTTTGAATCGTACATTATCAACCAAAAGCATAAAATTATACTAATTTTTTCAATTCAAATTTTGTAAATTTTTTCATAAAGAATTATAAAATGATTATAAAATGATTTTTCACTCATCATAATTATTTAATTAAAAATATAGTATATATATATACGTCATTATACATAATATATCATTATCAAGATTATAAATTACTTAAGTTATCTAATTTCATATCTTTTGGTTTGTATTGTACAATACGTGCAAAAGATACATAAAAATCAAACCCAAGTATATAATGGTTCAAATCATACTCAATGCACTTACTCGTGCCACGGTATTAATCCATTTTTCTCATCACCAACGAAAGCAATGATTTCACATGCATCTAGTGCTTATATAGTGCTTGGATTTCTCTTCATCGATGTAGTCAGACGATCGTCGAGAGAATACCACGACTTTCCACGATTCAACAAGAGCCTGAGAAAAGGAAATACGATCAAAGCCATCTCGAAACAGTGGCCAATACTACTTACGAATTGCTTATAATAAGCACGAGAAAGCTGCTGTACACTGTATATATATATATATGAAGTATTTAATAAAATAAATTGACTTAAGGAAGATATTGATTGAAAATAATTTTTCTATTTTTAATACTATAATTTGCTAAATTAATAAATAAATTATATTTTTTTATTTTGAATAGATATTTTTTCCTTTTTCAATAAAATTTCTTGAAAAAATTTATTTTTCTTACCATTTTTGGTGGTATTTTTTAAGATGGTTATTCAAATTATTCACAGACGAGTTTATATTGGAATGCAACAATATTTTTCGTTGCGTTTCGCTTGCACTTCAGATTTTTGATTTTTTATTTTTTGGTGTAAAATTGAAGGACTTTTCATTTTTTTGCTTTTTCGCCCATAATGACAAATAATATTTAGGAGACATTAATTATTGCAGCTGAGGTGGAGGTCGCAGTTTGATTACACATAACAAGCATTCTCAATAATCTGGAAAAGAATGAGATATAAAAAGAAAATAATAATAATAAAAAATTAATTTGATATAAATCGCAAAAGAAAGTAAAAAAAAGAATACAGCAGTGATTCGAACATAATTATAGCAAAGGATTGAATTTATATTTAATAAAAAGAAGATAGTCATAAGATTTAGAATTGAAGAGAAAAAAAAACAAAACAAAGAGAATGAATAAAAGAAAATTCAATATGGCCGCCAAACTTGAAAAAGCTGGAAATTTTCTCTCGACGCTTTCGCGTTTTTGATTACTGATTTGAATCCAACATCGTCACTTATCTCCACTTATTATTCAATTATTCGATTTTTATCTTTCTATATAATTTAATATAAATAGAAATAAAATAGAAAAGAATTGAACATAGGAGATGAAAAAACGATGAGGAACAATTGACACTCCAATTAATACACGCTTTATTACGCACGCGTAAAGTATTCTGTTTCTCCGACTAACAAATGATAATCAGCTAGATCCAAAAATTTCTATCTTTTTCAGGAAATGGCATGTCTTTTTTTTCTCTTATTCCAATCCCTTTAGCCTTTCCATTATATCAGCTTATGTACGATAATTGTGGATATTGTGCAAACTTATAATGCATTTATTTGTGTGCATTTATTTTATTTTAAATAAAAATTTTCTATTTAATACACTTTATATATAAAATTTTTTATGCAAATATCCACAAAATGACATAATATAATTATAATTCTTTCCTTCAATAGTGTCTAAATAGTGTCTCATAAATTAATCAAATTAAAAGTAATTTGACAAATTAATAAAATTATAAAGATGAATTGGTGATAGATTGTAAAAAAAAATTGATCTGTATTTCGTTCAATCTCGATGATAGCCACGACTTCCTAATAATAGAAATAATATTTTGGGGCGTTTCTAAATATTGAAAATCATTAAGCGATCTACAAGCAGTGTAGAAAAAAAAAGAAAAACATTTTTGGAAAATATCATACTTTTTATCTCTCTACTTTTATTAACGGAGAGGATGATGTGATTTTTTGAGGCGGTATTTTTCAACCTCACCAGGTTAGTATACTTTTTTATAGTTACGTGGCGTCGTGTTATATTTCATTTTTGTGAGAGCGTCTCGAATGTTTCGTTTTTCTCTTTTAGAAGGAAAGAATCGTGAGCTTCGATGGGCTTTATTATACATATGTATATCTATAGCTTGCAGATAGAGATAGAAACATGCACGGCTTGAAAGAATGAAAT
Source organism: Apis dorsata (assembly GCF_000469605.1). Lineage (NCBI taxonomy): Eukaryota > Metazoa > Arthropoda > Insecta > Hymenoptera > Apidae > Apis > Apis dorsata. Next base: position 188,156 of record NW_006263780.1, on the reverse strand, counting down.
ATTTATAAACGGGGATAAATCCTTGTAATTCGCACTTTGTACTTTTACTTATTGGTTTCTATCAAATTACAATTGAACATGATTTAACAGAACTTATTAACTTATTATTCTTTTAGTTGAATAAAATATTTTAGAGAGCAAAATACTTTAAAATAAATTGTATGGATAAAAAATGTTATATGATTTTTTATCTTTTTATTATTTTTTACTTATATATAATATTATCGAAATTATATCAAATTTTATTATATTCTCTCTAAAAAGTACTCTATACTTTTTATTAAAATTACTCACAATATTGCATGATAGCTTAATAATATCAATATTGCTACTAATGATAAAAATATCTTTTTTTACGTTATATAAATGCTTTAAGCTAAAATACTAAAACAGAGAAAATGAAGCGCAAATGAATAATAATAATTCGATATATTTCGGCCAAATTCGCGAAAAATAAACCGATGATACGCACGGTTTTCATATTAGGTGTTATGATCACATGTAGATTGTAGTATATGATAATTCATATAGAATGATTCATCGAAGAAAGACAATTAAAAAAGATGAATCTCAAATCTCTCTATAGTTTAGTAACATTTTTTTTATGTGAATCTGTTATTTTTTTTTTTTTTTTATAAAATATCATCAGTCCTTCTCGATGGAATATAAGTTCTTCTTCGAGTAAACAAATCTTGTTCTCTCTTTCCAAGATTTCAAGTCATTCTATTATATGAAAAAAAATTTATTAAAAATATTATAAATACTTAAAGTATTTTAAAGATTGTATTTCTTTTTTTACTCGAAGACAAGTCCATGCAAAAAATTGAATCGGATTTATAGTAAATTTGATTCGATTTTTTACTTATATTTTATATACTGAGATCATAAGAGTATTTTCAACAATTCATTGATAAATCAAATTGAAATAAAATTTTTTTAAATATCTATGGTAATATTACATATAAGATATAAATAATTATTTATTAAAGAATCATGATTTATCAAAGAATTTTTTTATAAGATAAAATTCTCTTGTCTTCTCTTCTTACCTTCATTTGTTTAAGCACGTAACATCGAGAAATTCGCTTTGTCTTCAATTACAAATCAATATTTCATATAACAACGCACGTTAAATGTTAAAAGTCACGTAATGCTTGATGAACTGTTGAATTCTCGATGTTGCATAAGTTTATCGATGCGTTTCTGTATAGATCAAACCCTATCGAACTTATTAAAAAATGCTAAAAAAAAATCAAGAAAAAAATTTACAAAGTATAAAAAATTCAGTATAAATATACTTATAAAAATTTTAAAATTGTTGCATTTTCATTAGGATTTTTATTTTATTATGTCTAGAAATATAAATAATTTTCTAAATCTAATAATAAATAATATGTATATCCAAAATGTTGCTCACAAATGAACTTACTAGAATAATTGCAATGAATATCCAATTATTTTGAGCCAACATCAAAAAGTTCAGAAGGGTGAGATAGACAGGGATGCATGATTGCCACGAGCGAATTTTTGTTTCATTGCCATGAATATCACAATACAGCGAAACCATTCGACCCTGAGCAAGCTTGGGCTGATCATCTGAATCGCTTGGCAGACATTGACAAGCTGTATCCAAGCAAATCGCCTTTGTTGGCTCGGCATATTAGCCCTCCTCTCAGTACGAAACGATTATTCGATATCCACGGTGAGTACCACTCGTTGCTTTAACTTCCTCTCTGATGTTTGATTTGATATAAAAGTTTTCATCATAAACATTGGATCTTCACACATAATTTATTAGAATATCAGTGAAATAAGTTTAATAACAAGTGTGAATAGTGAAAAAAATAAAGAAGAAAATTCAATTCAATTTCTGTTGCATGTTATGCTATCTCTTTGTGACAAATTGTTGAATATTTGTGTGAAGATTATTAATGTGAATATGAAAACTTATACATGATTTGGATTTTAGTGAAATCATAATCGAAGAAGTTATTATATTGATGTAGTGAAATGTTTCTATATACTGATTAAAGAGTTATTTGTTCTTTACATGAATAGAAATATCTTTTTACACTATTTTTTATACTTATTAGGTTATTTCATAGTTTCATCATTTGCTGATGAAATTGTGAAATATTTTCAGTCATGTAAATAATTTCTTTCTCTCATTTATTATTAGAATTTGTTTATTCATTATTTTACTTTATATTTCATGAATCTTTTTCTTTTTAAACATCAAATATTTTCACCATTCTTAAATATAAATTTAATTTGTTATTTAAATATAATTATAATATTTCTTATTTACATCTCAAAATTCAGAATATAATTATGAAATTTATAATAATATTCCATTAAATTATTAAAAAATCTTAAATTATTTATCTTGTATTTTTTTATACGATTCATTAAAATCTCAAATTCCATAACAAAATGTTATAATTATCGTATTGTCCAAGGTTAAAAAGATGAATAAAAACCTGTAAATGAAAATTACTTTTAATTTCAGGTAACTTGGTAACCGATTACGATTATTTACCATCGTTCCCTTCGTTGTTACGCAAGAAACCATTATTCGATCTCCTTGAGCCATCAGCAATGGCACCGATCAGCGCTTTCACTAGAGACCCATGGTGGTATCCTAGTTATGCTCCTTATATTCCAAGTTATGCTGCGAAATCCACTCCGTTTTATCTCAGAGATAGTTACCTAAGTCCTGTTAAACGTAGCTATCTATGGAGCCGACATCCCATCAGGCCTTTCGGTATGTATTCACTTTATCTTGTTATTAGAGATACTTTAATGAACAAAAGATAATTCTTTGTCTGAGAAAATAATCTTAAACTTATCTTTTAATAAAGTACGATTAAAAGTACAGAGTGTTATTGTTCTTTTGAAGTATACTATTAGTGATACATCAATTATAGATGTTTATATATTTAGAGAATATATATATGGAAACAATGTACAACAAGATAAATTAATTGTAATTTGTAATAATTACTTCATTTTTTTAAAATGAAATAAGTAATAGTTTTATAAAAACATTTATTTTTTTAAATAAGTCAATTTTTTCAGATAAAGAATGAAAAAAGATTAAAAATAAATTTGGAATAAACTATAATTCTTACCTTTATTTTCTTTTTTCATTATTTTTAATTATTTTTAAAAATCAATTTTTTTTGAAAAAAATCAAAAATTAAATCGTTGATTTCTCTAGAATTTAATAAATTACATACCATCACATCGTCTGCAAATGTCTGAAAACATCACATAATTCGTCTGAAAACATTGCAATCAGCATAATTTAATAAATTACAAAGCAAAACTTGTACGTAATACAAATTCAAAAATTTTGCAAACTTCTATTGCAAAATATCAACGAAAATACAAATATTTAAATACATAAGATTCAAAAATTTCTGGACAGTTACCATCTCGTTTTTCACATTCATAAATTCGCTCTAAATTCATCTTGAAATTAGAACATGATATAAATCAACAAAATGAAAAATAATGCATAAAACAATTGTTTAAAAAATTTTTGACGTTATTATACTTTTTCACAATAAAAGAACACGTAACATTGTTATCGACTATTTATAATATCGATATGCCAGCATTTAATTATTTATAAAATTTTACAATTATTTCAAGCAAATTTCTTTTCACGAATGTTCGATCGAGCGTTCAATTACATAATATTATAAAATAAAATTATGCTTGGCATTATTTGAGCAATTGTTTACTATTTGGCTCAAATGTATATATTGTTACTTCTGCGAATTATCCGCGAAATTCGCGGTAATCCGTGCCAAACGCGAACTTCCGGCTTCGAGCCAAATATACTTCTTTCTCTTGGTAGTCGATTAATTCACGTGTTGGCATCGCATTCTATTAAAATCCTATTATTTAACTCTATAACCATGTGAATCGAACAATTAATATTGCATAAAAGATTTATTATTAGAAACTCATTAAAATCTGATAGACTATAGAAATATATAATAGTTATTTCATACAAATTTTATTTAAGATGATTAAATGTAATAATAAAACATTATGAATTAAAAATTAAGTTAAATTTTTTTTGTTTAAATTTTTCGAATTTTTTAATAAAAGATAAAAAATATGAAGTTTATCAGAATATAAGTCTTATTTTTAAAAAAGCAGATTATATATTGTTATTTTACAAAAAATTCGAATCAATAATCTATTTTTTTATAACAATGACATTATGATAAAGGTAACACTTCCTTGGATAATCGGTATTTAAATATCATTATTGTATTAAGATTCAATATTTTCTATTCAATAATAAATCAATATTTTTTTCTAAAAAAAAATTTTTTTCTAAAAAAAATTATTTATAGATATTTGTGAACCAAAAATTGATAGTTGATTGAATTTAGAGATAATTTTAAAATTTTAAAATATACTTACAAATACTTGATTTTAAAATTTTAAAATATACTTATACAAATACTTGATAATAAATATTGTCAAAGATGATATTGCAATTTTTAATCTGGTTATTAATTCTGATAATAATGTTATTGACTTTACAGCATTGTTTATCTCGAAAAAATTTTATATCGATATGAAACTATTTATTTTTTCAATATGTATTTCGATCGATCGATATTCGTGTGAGAAATATCTATTCGATGTTTCTATACAAACAACTCAAATTAATTAATTCAAAAATGAACAGAAGTGATATGCAATTCGAATATATCTGTTATATTTCAGGAGCGTTATACTACTATTATTCGCAGCCAGTTCCACGATTTCACTTTACCCGCCCATGGTACAATAAACGTACCACATATTAAGAAACAAAGTGAGCGATAAAATTAAAATGTGGCCAAGTATTTCACTTACCTTTCATGTTATCCTTACATGTTAATTCTACCAACAAACAATCAGGAAGAACGATCACGTCATACTGCTATATATTTATACTGCTGTATATATTTCTGGCTACGATGAAATTTATTTATCAATTAACATGCAGCTAAACGTAACAAATATAACAGGACAAAAATGAAATTACTTTTAAATTTAGAATCATTACTATATTTCGTGCCATTTGGATTCGAGTAAACAAATTGAAATATCTGATTCTAACTATGTCATTATAAAATTATAAATTACTTACCTTTTTATAATCCAAAATGATCCAATTAAAAACAAAAAAGACGAAGAATTCACAAAAAAACACCACACATCTTGTCTGTATTTTGTACGTGACTTACGTGCCTGGATTTACAGCGCCCTCTAATAGGATTTTTTTATTTGAAACTTGCTCCTCTATGTATATTTCACTCAACTAATATGCAATATACAATTGTGTACATATCGACTGAATATTGAGGCATGCTCTACAAACAGAAACTTCTGGAATAAATTAATCATATAAAGAATATTTATTCTTTATTTTACAATTATTGTTTTCATAAATCCGTAGTTTGTGTTTGTAGATGATATTCGATATTTAACACAGCAGCTTCAGATGTCTCACGAGATATCGACAGACACCGGAAACACAATCCGTGTCGAAAATATTTTTCTTACCGTGTAAAGATATATTTCCTTTCTCTCCTTTGTTGAAAGATATTCTAATTCTTATTATGTGTACACCTACTATATCCTTTTTTTATGTTTTGAGAGTTCTATAGAATACTGTATTGTATTTTTGTATTTTAAAACATGATAAAAATTCATTCATTATTAAAAATTGTAAAATTATTTAAACAATTACATTCCAAAAGTTAGAACTTAGAACTCTCGAAGCAATATTCATTTTATTATATTTTTCGATTAATATTTATATCGATCAATTGATCTTTTTGCAGCTCACGCCTATTGATGACTGATCGTCGCCCCGAATGGAACGCGTGATACGAAAATAAGCAATGAAAAAAACCAAATAAAATTACGAAAAAAGATAACAAAAAAAAGATGTGAAAAAGTATTTACATCGTATCCTAAACAACTATTCGATATCTATTGCCTGATTATTTTTTTTCTCACAGTACGTATCATCGTTCACGGAGTTCTATTTATTAACGTTTCTCATCACCATGGTTTATTGTACTATTCGTTCGTGCTGTCTACGAATAAAATAAACACTGCCCAAATTTTACTACAAATCTTCTTTTTTTACAAAAACAATATGATCATATACACGCGATCTTATCGCTTCCTCTTTCTTATTATTCGCATTTAAACATATTTAATCTAGAGCCAAATGTTAAGCTCACGGAAACAGGTTTGTACAACAATATGCATGTTTATTATCTGAAAGTTTTACATCTTTAGGATGTTATTATTAGCTTATTCTGTCGAGATTCGATTAATGTAACAATAGCTGATTATGTGCACATAACTAGTATTATTATCTTGTATTTGACAGAGCATCGTCGAATCTCGACCGACCAGCCATTTACAAATATAATATCTATGTGTATAATTTACGAGTCTCAGACAAAACGCATATTATCGGGGGATCACAACCGCTTCTTTTACAATTAAACTTATATCGGGAACGGGAGAGAGAAATAGGGAAAGTCAATGACGAATATAAGGGAAGAAAAATGGCCATAGTTAAGTCGCCTTATTTAAATCACGTAATCAGTATACAACTTACCTAAATGCTAAAAAAAGAAAATTTAACTGTCACAATTTCATCAAATATGCCCGTTAATAAATTCATGTTTTTTCTCTATTTAACAATTTATAATAATTAATTCATTTATAATAAATTTATTAAAAATCTCTGAATATAAAAAAAAATTTATTATGATTCATCCTCGTTCCTTAAATAATAATTTTAATATAAATTATAAATATTCATATAAACGAACTTAATAATCGTTTTTAATCGTCTAACAATGCTTTAAAATTGATTTATTTCACTTTCAGATAATAAGTTTGATCATTTCATCATTCATTTCTGAAATTGTATAAGTTAATCTGATGATACGGTGTAATCTAATATATTTTTTGTTTTCTTTTTTTTTATTTTTTTTTCTTTTTTTTCAAATAATTTATTCTTTTATTTTTCATGTATTTTTGGTAAATATTCTTACTTATCTCTTATACACGTCGATATCAAATCGTTTTTGATATTTTTTCTAGATTTTCATTTATGTAAAAACTATTTTTTATATTGCACAACTTAACAGATAATTATTAAGTAATTAATGCAAAAAAAGTTTTTCTTAAAACAATTAAAAAAAAAGTTAATATTTTATAAAGTACGAATAAAAATGAAATATCATATAATTGTTATGTTATTTAAATACTTAATAAGTAGAATTAAATGTATAATATATTTTATATCAGTTAATTAATTATATATCTAAAAATCGAGTTATATTTGAAGAAATAAAGTTCAAAACATCTGAAAGTGAAATAGAAATGACAAAATCCGAGGACTTTCCTTTTTTATCCGTTAACAAATATGATTTACATTTTAATAATTTGGTACTTCGTAGATCGATTTAATACATATACTTTTATATACCTATTTTATCGCAAGATTAAAATCTCTCAATGATTGAGATTCTTTTTCTTAAATACAACTTTGTAATAAGTATATTTTGCATCTGAAATAATGTTTAATACCCATTTATTTCTTTCGAGTATATGTCCTTCAAATAAATGCAGTAATAATAATCTGCATAGAATCATCATCTTAAAAATATTGATTCTCTATTTTTTTTCTCTTATTTTTTGTTTTTAGAGAATTAACAATCTAATATTCCTACAACATATCTTAAACGTGCGAATACTAGAAATTAAAGTATTCAAACGTGCTTAGAGATATGATTTAATGATTAAAGAAAAAAATAAAATAGAAAAAAATATGAAGTGAAATGAAAGAATATCTATGTACATGATATAGCGCATTTCATTAAACAATAATAATTAAATCAGTTGCAAAGCAATGGCAATGATATTATTAAGATATTAAGAGTAATCAGCAATGTATCTAATAATTACACTGAACATTAAACATGGAAGCAATAAATAGTTAAAATGAAAATGATAATTTGAATTCCTTTTAAATACTAATGGCAATTAAAGGACCACTCATATTTAGAAGATACATATAAATAATTTTGAGAACACGGAAGTGATCCTTGATTCAAATGAAATGTATGTGAAACAAAAGTTTTTTTTTTTTAATATCTATATTAATTATCATATTAAGATGTAAGTCAAGGAAGAGATAATTTCTCTTGATACTTTATTCTAAAACATGAAAGTAATACTTATGGAAAAGCATTAACAAAGTCAGAATTACTTCTTTTTTTTTTGTTTTTGTTTGTTTTTAAACTTTTCATAACAAGCACTCGGGAGCCGTCTATCGATTATTTTTAATTACTAATCAGTCAACATAATAATTACTTAAAATGCTAGATTGAAATTATACTCGAAGGAAAAAATTAAACCTGCTTTTTTTAAAGTCTTTAACGATCACAAAAAATTCTCGACGATCAAATATCACTACGTGTCTCATTCATTCCTTTTGTTTTTTTATTTTTTTGTTTTTTTTTTTTTTTGTTTTTTTGTTTTTTTTCTTTGCTATGCATCTGTTTGGCATAACCGCTAGTTAGTGATAGAACATATCATACAATGTTATGCTCTTAATGTTCGCGCCTTAACAAAAATTTTGTCGCCTTATCGACGAGCTTCCTTAACTGAAGGAAAAACCGAGTACAAGGCTGTCATTTCTTTTTGGCTGGATTCCTTTGTGGTGTAGATGGTCTAGTGGCTTGACCCGTGTTCAAACTTAAGTACTGATATTTAGCTTTCTTTTCTGATGGTTTCAAAATCTGCACGTATACGATTAATAAAAATTAAACAAAAATATAGTATGAAAAAATAAATGATAAGTATATTAAATATTGATGAATTTTACCTGAAAACTGCACATTAGAGTTTCGTCGACGCTCATCATTCCTCCAGCATTATCGAATTCTCCGCAATAATTTGGCGCAGAAAACAAGGTAACTAACTGTCTTTTCGCAAAAAATTCATAGCCATCTTCGACTACTTGATGTGCTCTACATATTAAATCCATATCATGACGATTTAAGAACTTCGATACTACATCTGGACCAAATGTGAAAGATACACCTCTATCATTTTCACCCCATCCCTAGAACATAAAAAACAAAGTCCAAATATATTAGATTAAAATTATAGAAAATATCCAGAATGTATAATCAAATATATAATGAAAAAACATTACCTGGACTTCTTTATCTGGATCTGACCATAACAAATCACAGAGAAGGCCAGTATCAGGTACATCTGTCGGACGCATAATTCTTTTGATTTGTTCCATATTCTGTTGAATAAACAATAATAAATTTTTTTGCACTTTTTTTTTAAATTAATAATTTTATAAAGTAAATATTATTTATGATAAAATTTGATTGCAATAATTATAATTTTTACTAGAAAAATAAGAAATAATAAAAGAAAAATAACGTTAAGAATTTTTTTTAAACGATGATTCTTTTATGAATGGTAAAAATCAATAATTTATTATATAAAAATAATAATCTTTTGACATTCTAACCAGGATCAAACGTTTAATATTTTTTTTCTTAGGTTTATAAATAGAAAATCAATATTCCAACTGACAAGTTCTTTTTTAAATTTTCTTTCATAAATTAATATGTTACCGGGTGATTCTAAAAATAAAATATTTAAAGATACAGATTTTTATTATTGATAATTAACAAGAATCAAGATAATTATCAAGAATCCCATAAAATTAAAAGTATTGTTAAAATTTAGAAACATTAAAAGCCATCTATCAATTTAATTTTCATTTTTTAAATAAAAATTGAATATTAAATTTTTTTCATAAATATAAATTTCATGATATTATTTGTCTATGATTGTACTAGAAGCATTATAAAAATTTTATAAATATATTTTTAATTTAATATACAAAAAAATAATATTTAAAATTTCATTTGGATAATTAATATTATAATTTTTTTTATTTTATTTCTTAATATATTTCAAATTTTAACATATTTTGCGTATATTACTTTAACATTTTTTATTTCTTAATAAATATAAATATTCGAAAATTATTTCAAAAAATTTTGCAAATTATTTATGCAAATGTTTAATAAACCGATATTCATATTTCATAAAATAGTTGTAAGTTGTTACAAAATGTTCTTTAAGACTACATCGATCTTTAACATAACATTTCCGCACGTAATATTACAAACTTCCTGTCTAAAAAAAACCTCTTGATCAATATTTAAAAAATTTCTTAAATATGATTGTTAATGATTCTATAAAATTCTATAAATAATAGAAGTTATATAAAAATATTTGACACAAATTAATTTAAATTATTCAATTTTTAATCATTTCTGCATATTTTATACAAAAAATTTTGAAAACAATTCTCTCGAAAAATCAATATTAAAATCACCTGAAGATCTGGACTGAGACCTCCATGACAGCAAAATATCTTCTCATCGATGATCGCGGCGATTGGAAGACAATTGAAGCAATCGGTGAACGTTTTCCATAGTTTAATGTTGTACCGCCTCTTGCACTCGTCGTAGAACCCGTATATCCTGTTTATGCTTGCGCATTCGTGATTGCCTCGCAATAGGAAGAAATTCTCCGGATATTTGATCTTGTAGGCAAGCAACAAGCATATCGTCTCTAACGATTGTTTGCCCCTGTCTACGTAATCACCAAGAAATAAGTAGTTCGCCTCT
>NW_006263780.1:175857-177285 GCF_000469605.1 Apis dorsata | reverse complement strand
AACCGCCATATTCAAATAGCCGTAACAAGTCAGTGTATTGGCCGTGAATATCACCGCAGATCTTAAGTGGCGCCTCCAATTCGAGCAGGATCGGTTGTTGAAGGAAAATTTCCCGTGACTTGAGACAAAGGCCACGCACCTCTCCCTCCGACATTAAGACGGTCTTTCCTGGTCGGCATCCTCTGACTGCGCCCAAAAATTTCCACGTTTAAATGCATTTCCTGCCCGTTCCCGGAATGTTGGCGACGCATCGCGAGGCATCGGTGAGTCGTTTGTCACAGGTACATCGAGCATAATTCTACGCTGGAGCATGAAGGTATCTGATTGCCGAGAACCGATTTTCAAAGGGGGAACAAGGGTAATACGATTACACGGATTCCACGGACCGTCCTATTGTTCGGGTTTTCTATTGTTGCTTATATAAATACGGTCTGATATGTTCGGGATTGTTGAGTTAATTTTCGATCGACTCGAGTGACAAAGTTCGTTATTCATATATCACATTTTATGCTTAATTCTTCGAAACAATATTTGGATCTTATATATTTTCTTTTATTTTAAAATATTAAACATTTTTTATCGATCCTTTTATTTTATAATATTTTATAAATAACAAATATTAGTTTTGAATTTAAGAAAGTTTCAAAACTTTATAAATCTAACTTAACTTTATTGAAATCTAATCAAAAATTTTAATTCAATTTTACTTATTTACTATGCATATATTGTATAAATTTTATATTGTGATTTGTTTATGATTTAATATGTTTTGTAAATGTTAAAGTTGCTTTAAAACTGAAACATTCTTAAATTCAAAGAATATATTTAATCTATATTGTCAAATATTAAAAAATATAAGAATCAGTAAAAAATTATTGATGTTACAAAAAGATTTAGTCATATATTTGTATTAATAACAACATTAATGATTGATATTCTGCAAAGATACAAGAATTAAACGCAGGAGGTTCAATCATGAAAACATCAAGCGATACGATATATATTTTCTTCTGATGCAATAATCGGGGACACAAAAGGTTGTCGTATGCTGTAGTTATAATGCTTCGAAGGGATTAAGCGGCTGTATGAGTTCGAATAATACGCCGTATAAGCATAAACTTGTGAAATAGTCGAAAACAAAAGCTTGAAATCGGTTGGTGGTCACGCGTAAATACCACTGATCGTGATATATGAATATAGATTACGAAAATGTAGACGAATATATGGAATGATCATGAACAAATGATTATGAGCAAAGAAATGTAAAATTTCATTCGTAGATTATTTTTTAGAACCTTGTATCAGTGTCATTGGATTATTTATAGTTATAAAGGAATTCACGGTGCGGTTAAACTGGGCCGATGGTGGTTATTGGAAAACTGCATATCAGCAAGGTCACATCAACGAGTATCTAAGCATTATAATTAA
>NW_006263780.1:168812-175475 GCF_000469605.1 Apis dorsata | reverse complement strand
AGAGAGGAGGGAGGGAGGGAGGGAGAGAGAGAGAGAGGAACAAAAAAGATGGAATTTCTGTTACGAAAGAATGATAAAAAAATTCGAAAATGTCGGAAATGACATCTATTAATAATACAGTTATTTACGGAAACAGAACATACGATGAAAAAATTGTAGCTATCGTCATCGTTATATTTATTCACACGCAGTAGTTTGAATTGCTCTTTAGTCGCGTACTGCAATTTATGTTAATAGCATTATCAATTCGTATACTAGAATAGATACTTGGTAAAAAATTTAGTTATAGATAAAACAAAAAATAATATCATAGATATTTAAAAAAATTATTATTCTTCGCCAAGCATTAACATCTTCATTCTAATTAAATAAGATTTTTTGCAATTCTAAAAAAATGAAATTTCTTATCAAATAATTATTAAAAATTTATACATATATAACATACATATATAACATATCTAATTTATTATATATAGTATATATTTCTATATCATTTAATATCTGTTAATTTTTTTGATACAAAATGACAAATAAAAAAGAAATTAAAATTATTTATATTTATTTATATATTAAATAAGAATCTTATAACAAATATATTTAATAAATAAAGTCAGTGTTGTAATATACATTAACTGAACACATTAATAGAAACATATGTCAAGATTATATATATAAATAACATTAATATATATATTGATACTAAACATTTGTGATAATACATCAAATTGTGCCATAAGTTTTTGAAAAAGAATGTGATATTATCTTCCAAAAAAGTAGCTAATTTGATAAGAAAAAAGAATAATAATTGTACATATACTATTGTTATAGAAGCTTAATTCGACACTGACAAGTATCATATCAAGCATGCAAATAAACTAATCTGCATTCAAGCAATATTTTACGTGCAAATTGGATTGTTACAAATTATATTTTTTATATGGTTTATTATTCACAGAAAGTGATTTGAATTCAATGTTCTCGTTATATGGATAGTCCCAAAAGCTTTATCCTAACTAACAAAAATTTTATCTTAAATATATTATTCTATATATGTTTTATATATAGTTTTATTTTAAATATATAATGAAAAAAATTCACATATAATCAATAATACCTTAAAAGCTAATGGGACATCATCAATATGATGATAAAATTGATTGAGAATGAAGATGATATCTTGGGAGAACTTCAATATTGCAGGTGCCACAATGCTATATCTAGCTTCTACTTCATTTTACATTATAAATCATAAGCAAATGATGGCGAGCGTTCACGCACGACGTTGAGGCAGGTAAAGACGCAACTAAAGAACGGAAAAAACTACATGGGGTGGTTTCCTTATTGCGTACCGACAAAATCCGACGAGAAAATATCTTTTAGCTTGGCTTTCTTCTGAACCTGGTCTTTCTGCGTGTGGTATACTTTACCGCAAAGAGTTCCGACATGTAGCATGAGAAAAGAGAACAAACAAAAGAAAATAGTTTTGCCTTCTGGGAAAATAAATAAAAATACGGAATAAATCCAAAGACGTCTGGCATGTTTAAAGAATTACGACAACTGCAACACTGGAAGATCGATATTTTTTTCTTTTTTTTATCTTTTCTCTCTATTTAATATCTACGGATCACGAATTAAACGAACTTTCGACAAACGAGGAAATTCGAGGAAAACCATTTGTAGACTCGTGATACACAGATATCGGATGACAAAGTAGATCGCGCACGATTTAATCTTCCTCTGGCTGGAAAGAAATGTATATATACTCGATGTACGCGGCGCGACTTCATATCGAGCAATTTTCACTGGGTATTACGAAAAAAACTTTCGATTAACTGTACACTAAACTGAAGACTATATTACCAAGAACAACTTCACACTTTCTTTTCACAGAGGCCTCTTTTTTTTATCACGTACCTTCCAACAATCTTTGTATCAGGTTGTCGACGTTCAACTCGACATCCGCCATTTTTTCTTGCCACTGACTGACTAACCTGATGTTTGTAGACTAGATGATATGTTTGTATACGCATTTAACTATATATGACTCTTGTCGATTTGTATATATATATGTAAATTATTATCGACTGCCGGTCCTATGTAAATACGAAAAAAACATAGTAAACTTAATATTAAATATTAGTTTTAACATAAAATGATTATTGATTTGGGTGAATATGCAATATATTGCATTATATTGCATTTGATTTCTCTTTTTTTCTCTTTTCCTATATGAATATTTCAACAATAATACGTCTTATATAACATAAAATTTGTTGTGTTCTTATGTAAATGAATTTACATATTGTGCGAATATTTATGATTTGATCGTATTATTCAATTTGCAAATTTTGTTTCGTTTTACAATCTAAGGTTATAGATGATATAGATATTTTTTGATAATCTGCTGTTTTGACGAATAAGTTCAAGGTGTTGGAATAAATTCATAAAATATCTGAAGAATGAAACGCAAATAAAGTAATCATTTTCAAGAATATCTATTTGTTTGATAAATTTAATATATTCGTCGAAATGTTAATTCGTCAAAAAATATATCTACTATAATTGAAGTTTAAATATTTAAATCTATAATTTTGCATAAAATACAATATATTATATATTTATAAATAAAATCATAATCTACCTTATACATTTTCGTATAATACATCATAAATATACATATGTATATATTATAATTTTTTAATTGCAACAATTTAAAATAAATTGAAATTATTCAAAAGGAAGATAAAATTATAGAATATATTTAGAATGGTATTAATTAAAAATAAGCTATACTCATGAATTAAATGTTTCTAAATATGTATAAAATTGTAATAGATAGTTAAGTAGTAATACATTATATTTACAATAAATAAAAGATTATTCATTAATTTTTAGTTTAAACTAAGACATATTACATTTTTTTAATATTTTTTTTATACATTTAACAAATTAAGAATATATACTTACAGTTTAGAAAAATGTTCATTAATATTCAATACATAATTTTTCAAATTCTTATATGTTCTTACAATAACCTATTTTTATATACTGAACTATTTCTAATGCATCAATATACACAATTTTTAAACAAATGTTGCAGCTGCTGTACTTATAGTCTGGGATATAAAATAATAATAATATTGTTGAATTTAATTAAAAATATCCAAATGTTTATAATAACTTAAGCATATTTCCTATGATAATCAGGTGGTGAATCTGCATAATCTTGTTGAAGATTAAAAAGTTCAGTATTATTTTTTTGTAAATATAATAAGAAATCGTGAAAATGAGACAATAATAATTGTATGCTTCTTTCATCTAATGTAGTATATGATAACATTCCTCCAAGTCTCACTGTAAAGATTAATTAAATTAATAATAATGTTTCCTATTATATATTTAATATATTATCATAAAATATAATTACAAATAGTACCAAACAGCCTCAATAAATGAAATGCACCATATAGTTGACTTGGCAGTGTTTCAGGATTATCATTCATAATTTGAATAAATTGTGGACGTTCCCATTTATATAATAATTGTAAACCTAATGAAATATTGAAATATTCGCGAATACCTTTAGTTATTTCTAATGTACTTTCCCTAAAAATAGATAAAAATATTAGCTTTATACAGAAAAAACTATAATATATAAAATAATACATTTTTAAAATTATAATACAATTACCTGACAGAATCATTTTTTCCTATTGATTTTGATTCTACATAGTCATCTAAAATTTTATCAACTGTATTTTTCACAGGCAAAGCAGGCAATTTATGATGTTTTAATATTACTTCTGATTCATCTATAAGTACATATTTTAATTCTTCTGGAATCTTAATTTTAACCTCCACTTTAGTGAGATATTCTTCTGTTTCACCAGATGGTTCTAATCGGCTATAATAAATTTTATATTTCATAGTTTATTAAATGAAATTTTTTAATAAATTTTAATAAAAGTGAAATTTCTTTGACATAAACCTGCGTTTTTTACGTGGAGCATCTGAAGTAGAATCATGAGATGATGATGGTGTTACATTGCTACTGGTGCTTTTATTAAAACGACTGACACCTTTATCAACTGTTGCAACAGGAGTACTAGCTCTGCTATCAGTATCCTTTTCACGTCCACCTTCACTTCTACGTCCTTGTGTTTTAGATGAGGTACTGCCCTTTTTATTTTTTTGAGCAGATTGTTGATTTGAATGTGCTCTTTGAACCTCTCTTTGTCTTTGTACATTTGCTTCGTTATATTTAAGTACTCTACTTTCCGGAACCCATTCATCCCAACTATTTATATTAAATTTATATATTTATAATTTCAATTTTATAAACATATAATAAATAAAATATAAATCTTACTTTTTATTCCATCCAGCATAATGAATGAAATATTTTATCTGTTTTTCTTTAGTAATGGAGGACTTTAGACATTTTGCTTCATATATTAATGGCCCATGAAAACATAGAACTTTTTCTCCTATAAATTACCACATATTTATTAAAAATCAAATTAAAAAATAAAAATGAATAAAAAAATATTTATTATTCAGTGATCAAACATCACACAAATATATCTTGGAATTTTTCATAGTTCTATTAAAAATTAAATGTGTACCTTCTTGAAATTTACACTTCGGTGGCATACTTATCTCCTTTGAATTACTTATTTTGACTGTTAGTTTTTAAATCGTCAATTTTAAATATTGCCTAAATTTAGGAAATCGCTCGATAATTCGCGCCAATGAAAAACAATTGATTTCCACTGATCAATTTAAAGCAGAACTTTGAATATAGTGTCTTAGGCTTTATGTTCTTATATGTTCACATCTAAAGGTTAGTTTCCAATATGAACGATTATATTTATAATAAAAAAATTTTAGCATTAGGGATTTTTCATTTGCACAATTTTCAAGCCTGAAACGCATATTTAATTTAAATTTAATTTGAGACTTGATATAAGAATAGATAAAAAAATAAAATTATTAAAACATTAGGTATATTTCTTTATGCTAAAATAAGTATTGCATATTGATTACAAATGATTAACATAACAGTTATATATTTTTTTAAGCCAAATGTACAATTTGTCAAGTGTATACGATAATTATCTATTGCTTATTCTAACCTATAATTTATTGATACAAAGTATGAAAATAACTACTAATATTATGAGCATATATACATTATGTCTTAACTTCATTTCTGTATATAAGATTATTATTATATATAAGTATATATAAAAAAATTCATATATATATATATATATGAAACAAAAAACGATGTTTACTCTATAAGCGCTAACGCGGGAATGCTGAATGATCAATTGTAGCGCGACAATAAGTAGTAGCTCGCAAACATTGCGCATGCGTGCTATATTTGAAATAAGTAAATATGAAGATTTTTTATTGTTAATTTATATTATAATATTTTTGTATGTATTTTTTAACTTTTTTCCCTATAACGAAATCATAATTAAAATAAAATATCAAAATCATAAATTTAAATGTTAAAATTATAAATCACTTTACTTATATAAATTCATAATAATACACGGATGTGTCAAATATAGAGACGTTTATAAAGATCAAGTTTGAACTTGAATGAAGTTTCGACGCTTTATTTTTTTTATACCGTTATACGTATTAAACGTACATAAAAAATATTTTTTCTGCTACATTATTCGTTATTTTTTATATAAACATTTAGAACTTATATGTAAGTTTTACGAACAAATTTTCCGGTGCAAAATTATATATATCAACTTAAATTTAAAATCAAATCTAGTAAAAACGTACAAATGTTTAACGTCGAACAACGAAAATGTCGATTCGAATAGATTCTTATTTTTTGTAACAAGATAAACGAAAATTATATTATACGAAAAATAATTTTTCGTATAATAAAGCATGATAAGTGAAAAAACACGAAGGTTATGGTAAATTAAAAACATCACATCTCCCTATGACGTTACACAAGGTTATATTTTGTAATTTCCTGTTCAATTTTTTTTTCTTTTTTCAAATCTTCTTTTTACTTTATCTTTCGACGGGTTGTGCCCGTAAAATGTGACAAAATTCTCATTCGTCGTATTGGTACATACATTGTTTAATTTCTTTTTATTTTTTCTAAGATCAGAATTAATTTTTTTTTTTTTTTCTTTAATATTATTTCTGAACAGTCTCTCAAATACAATCGTAGAAAAGTATATTTGTTTGCGTACATATACGTACGTGCAAATAGTGATAAAAAAATCATTAATGAATTAGGATCAAGCTAACTTTAAAGAATATCGATATTTCTAAAGCAACGCGTTTCTAATTCTTTCTCTTTTTTTTCTTAGTTTAAATAATCGAATCGTCGTTGTTGCTCGCCGCTAACAACAATAATAATTTATTCTCGATGCTTGGTTTCGCATAGATCGCGTTAAGTAAAGATCATAAAACTCTCGCTAAACGAGAAAAAAAAAGATTAAGGAAAGACTCTGTCGTCCATTATAAAATATAAGAAGCGCCTTATTCGACAGACTGCCAGAAGAGAGCCAGAGATTTTTCACGAATAATCAGGCTTAAAAAATGAAAATTCGATGGACTGCCATCTTCGCGATAAGTTATTATAAAAAGATCCCGGAAAGTCTGAAAACGTCGGAACGACAA
>NW_006263780.1:156997-168666 GCF_000469605.1 Apis dorsata | reverse complement strand
TTTTTTTTTTTTTTTTTTTTTTTTTTTTTTTTTTTTTCTTAAAGTGTTATGTTTCTTATAACATACTTTTCGAACAGATTAAAATATACAATATCGATGAATTATAATATTACATTACACTTCTTAAAATCCCGGACGTGCTCAGACTTCGCCGAGATCCTCACAAACATTCAGGTAGAAAATATCGTAACTTCTCACTGGTAAGTCGGAATCGTTTAATCGAATCGCTGACCATAGAACATTCGTATCAATTAATTATCATCATTCGATCATCATGTCCATTCACACAGATTCACGCATTCTCGATTCATGTTTTTCATTTTCTTTTTCTGTATTTTCTTTTTTTCCGTTTTGCTTCCCCTCTCTCGTTGCACGATGTGTATGAAAAAAAGTGCGATGTTATCAGTTTAATCGGAAAAAGAAAAAAAAGAAACGAGAAACAAAACTATTACAATCCTCTCTGTTACAGATAGGTATTGCGTTTTACGAAAGTTGTGCAGAATAATTATTATTCCATTTTTATTTTATTTTCTATTCGATAACGACGAGAGGAAATTGTTCTGAACTATTTTTTTTATGTTCCTAATTATTTTTTGAAATATTATACGATTAATCATTGAAATAAATATATATATAGCGGGAAGAAAATCATTGTATCATGTCCACTATTGCATCTATGTTTAGAAAAAAAAAAGAAAGAAAAAAGAAGAAAAAGTAAGAAGGAAAATAGTTTTCCAACTTATCCAAGTAATTAGAATTCAATTCTTATTCTGCACAATATTCGTTTGACTATAAAACATACATACTTATTACATATACATATAGTATATATACATGTACATATATATAATAAGTGAATTTATAAACTAACATTTTTCTCGTGTAATGCTTCAATAATTAATTATTATTTGTAATTAAAACTAACTAATCGATATTTCATGATAATCGCAATGAGGTGTCCACAGCATCCGGTTTTTCTTTATATTTTTTCTTTGTCCTTCGGGGTCGTCACATTCTTACATTTTGCCTGTCTGTGTGTGTATATATATATAATGTATATATATATATATATATTTATTTATATATTTTTATATAGTATGTAAATTATATACAGTTTTGCAGAAGGGTATGATCATTATTGTGTAGGCACTATGGCTTTGGACGTACACTAAGTTGTACGTTTAGAGTACATCCTTAAGAGACTTCCAACTGAGACAATTCTATCCAGTACGACCTCGACTTCTTCAGGAACAATATTTATAATTGATACATCTTTGTTTCAATGAAATTTCTACTGAAATCAGCCTACAAACTTCATTTTTTCTTTTCCACCGCCGTTTCACGCGGCAAAAGTCAAGGTGCACCGGTATAAAATTCCTCTCGAAAAACCCCTTTTTATAAATCAGTTCCAGAATAACATTGTATCCTGAAAAAGAATCTTAGACATTTTTCATCGTTACGACTCGAATTGAATACGTATAGATGCGTTTACATGCAATGTAAATACAGCCTAAGATTTTCTGCTTTTGCAATTTTCTTCTTTCTTTTTTTTTTTTTTTTTTTTTTTTTTTTCCATCGTATGCTCGAGTTCGTCTCCATGTTCGCTACGACATTGTCAATGAAGCTAATCCAATACGATGATGATGATCTATTTATTTTTTAGCCGGAATAATAATATTTTCTTCGATAGGACCATATCGTGAGATGATAATGTTTGTGTGTACGTGTGTTTCTTATGTATGTAATTTTTACATGCCATAAAAGAATCATCCGCACCGATAGATAATCATTATATACTTTTTCTCTATTTCACCTCGTGCTTTTTTTCTCTCATGCATCGAACTGTACAAATTTTCGCTCCCTACTCAGAAAAGTCGACCGATTACAAAAGTATATAGAATAAAAACTATGCCTTTCAACCGTTCGCATTTTCATCATTTCTTCAACTTTCTCTCTCTCTCTCTCTCTCTTTCTCTCTCACACACACACTTTCTTTCCCTCTCTCTCTCTTTTTGTCTTCACTTTCATCTTTTTACAAACAATTTCTTCGTCGATAAAGCCTACTGTACGCATCGATCTCCTCGACAAAAATTTTTAATAATTACAACGTTATCCTTCCGGACGGCGGTCTCTCGGCTTAAGCACACGATTTAGAAAAGAAGAATCAGTCCAAGTGACAAGAGAAGGCAACCATCCGGAAAAGATTTATCCCCGTTGTTCTTATTTTTTTTCTTTTTTCTTTTTTCATATCACGTCGATATAAACATTACTCTAGGAGGGATTTCTTTCATTGAAATTACATTTTTTATCTGCGTACGCTACTTCACGTTTCTAATAATAATTTTTATTATACAATTCCATATAATTAACCATAGAAACGAAAAAAAAAAAAAAAGAAAAAAAAAAAGGAAAAATATATATATATATATATATAAAGAAAATATCGTAGTTATTCGTCGACACGAGTCCAGTCTCTCTTCTCTTTGAAACTTCAAATATATCCTCTTCCACCTATTTCATCCTTCTTACTCTTTCTCTAAGCCTTCATACGTTTACATCATTTACAATATTATTACACATTGCACAAGAAAACGGCTCAATACCGTCAGAGCAGCTTTACAAGTTATCATCCCAGAAACTTAATCGGTTACGACCGTATCAAGCCGGAAGTACTCACCGTGCGCATTAATCATTGCCGTGATATGTTTCTCCCTCCCCCCTCCCCCCATTATTTAATGCTTTTTTTTTTCATGCAGAAACGAATTTCCCAAAGCGAATCGTGATACGTTGTATGCAGTTGATTTTTATGAAAATGTTCGTTTTCAAAGAACAAACTCAATTCGAGACGTATCTTTGACAAAATATTATTCGATTATAACATCATAATATCTATATACATTTTTCCAATGTATTTCCATTCATTTTTTCTTTTTCTTCGTAAAAATTAAGAAGCGCGAAATTATATTTTATTTAAAAAAAAAAAAAAAAAAAAAAAAAAAAAACATTCAACGGCGTGTCGATTTTCCATGGATTGTGCCATGAATTTGATTTCGCTTTTTAAAAGTAATTATCAAATTTTCCCTGTTTCTATCTATTTCTATTCAAACAATCTAACATTTCTCTGCTCGATCGTTCCCTTAATTGTTAAAAATTGCTAATCGGTATGAAATAGAAAAGCGTATTAATATTGGATTAACCGAGTGATCGCTATCCATTCGAATGTTAAGGAGGCGAACTCAGAGTGGTATACTCCAAAAAAAAAAAAAAAAAGACAGGTATGCGTGTGAATGTAGTGTTGCGTGTCACGACGACGACAATTAGGACGATATCCTTTAGAATTTGAAATCAAAGAGATCCGAAAGCCCTTCCTCTGTGCCTAACGAGAACGAATAGTCGTTTTCAGAAAGAGGCGGTTCCAGGGACAGTAGATGCTCACCAAAATCGAGAATACTTAGATCTGCAACAAAAGAAAGAGAAAATGCTGGGCTTGTCCAGTCGCATTGAACACCTTCACTTTCAATATTCATTTATTAATTTTATTCGTTTTCTTTCTTTGTTTTTATGATTTAATAATTTTTTGAAAAATATTCGATGTTACAATGTTAATTATATTTGATTATTTAAGTTGGTTTATGAAATATTGATTTATTGAAATCAATTTGAAAAGATAATAATTAATAAGCAAGTATTATTATTTAATTTAAATAACAATTAGCAAAACCCTTAAGCAATGAGAGCTGAATGTTTGTTATATTAATTTATTAATCATTTTGTGAATTATATTATAATATTGAAAAATTTATGAATTATTTATTAATCAAATGATGAATTATTATTGAATTTTTAATTATTTTTATTTAAAATTAATAAAAATTTCATGAATTATTTATTATACTCATAATTAAGTGATAATTGTATGGATTAATGATAATATTTTGAATTATTTACTTTAATAAATTGATTTTCATTACTTTGTTAAAAACAAAGAGTATAATTAAATTTGCATAAAATTAAAAATGAAAAAGTCTAACATTCTTTAAAGTTGTCTATCTTTGCTTAAAAAAAAAATTAATTTAGCATAAACATTCTTAAGCCATAGAATAGAAAGATTAAAAGTAATCTGTTTTTATAATAAGGTAACAATTTTAGACGAAAAAAAAAATATATACATACAAAATAGCATTAAAATATATACAAGCCAATAATTATTTTATCCATGAAACATACCTTCACGCGACAAGAGTTTTGTTGTTTGAAACCGTTACCTAACTAGAACTCTGCCTGTGATGTGATTTTAATTCAGTTAACACACAAGTCACAGCCAGAGCTCCATCAGGGTACGGCTATCCTCCATTGTTGAAAAGGTAGAGAACCAATGAAAAAGATAGCTTAAATTATTGAACCTCGATGTACAATAAAAAATCAACTCTTGCTATCTTCTTTTTTTCCAAAGAGATTATTTTTTATAAATATTGTTATGGAATTCTTCAATGGCATGCATTACATTTCTTTCAAGTTTCAAAAAAACAATAAAAATTACGAATCTTTCATTTGCTTACACGAACGAGAAAGAAACGTATTTCCAGTATAGTAAGTCCAGTAAATACCTTGGAAGTATAGAGACAAAAATAGTAGTTTTGAAAACATTTATTAAAAAATAAAATAAAATAAAAATACAACTTTGTTAACAAGAAAAAAAAATTAAAAAAAAAAAAAGAAATATAATAACTACATCAAAAAAAAGATATTAAAAAAATGTGAAAGATTAATCAATTATAAAGTAATAAAGAAATTAACTAAGATTTTGCATTGGATTGTATATTGCACTGGATTTTGCACTAAAGTATCGTTATAAATTAATGTGTTAATATATATTAACAAATTAAAAAAAATTTCAAAAAGTGTAATAAGATGAAGACAAGCTTAAAATTGATATTCAATAAATATATATATATATATATTTTTATCTTATATTATATTTTTATATTAAAAAGATTATATTCATCTTATTACAATCATTAGCATTTTACACTAAGCATTTCTTATAAAACATAGCGATACATTTAAAAGCATACGTGCAAATAAAAGCAGCGTAAAAAAATAAATAGTAATAATTAATTCCATAAAAGAATTAAAATTAATATTGTATGCAGATATATTGACTTTGTTTTTCTAAATTCTATTTTTTCCAATAGCATTCGCAAATTCAATGCGAAAAAAGTAACGAATGAATCTTAAATTATGAAATATGCGCGATCCTACCTGGAGTGCTAATTTGATCCTCCGTTTGGAGTTGGAATTTGCCACCACCCATTGGTCCATAATCATCGGATTCACACAAAAGCGCGTCCCTCATGCCTGCTAAACTGGTAACTGTAGATATAACCGGAGTACACAAACGAGTACTCAACGAACTTTCGATAGAAGGTACTGGTTCAACCCGAACCCCGCTTCCTCCATTGGCCAGCAGTTCAGGAGGGAGACAAGGTATTTCGGATTCTTTTGACGAAGGCACAGGTTGCGTCGTCGTGTAACCCGGAGTGGGAGACGTTTTAACTGCAGGATCATCAGGACAAAGAAATACCTCTATTTCACCATGAGATGACCTCATATGCATTTGAAGCTGAATTCACAAATAATAAATAATTAATTGTTAAAAATATAAATAATTTCAATCTTAATCGATTTCTATGAAATTACCTTTTGTTGACCAAGATTATTAATAGGTTGTGGAACATGAAGTGTAGCTTCTGGTGGAGCTTTCACTGCCATTATAGCTTGGTCTTTGTACATTGGGACAGAACGTAAATCATGATACGTTACATAAGCGTATTGTCTGTCTGCACAGAGCTCCCTAAGATTTTTGTCTGCACCATGAATTAATCGATCCAAAGTATTTTCTTTAGCTTCTAAATCTGCCACTTCTTTTCTGAGATCAGCGATATCGTTCCTTTCATTTGGTAATTGACCGCCTCTGTAAAATAAAATAATCACATTTATTATCGTAGAAAAGCTCGATATTTATTGATAAATTAAATAACAACGTACTTCCATTGTATATTGTTTTTACTTTTCTTTTCCAAAATACCTATACCTTCCAATACATTCGTAATATCGTAAATACGACGTTTCTGTACTTCTAATTTTTCAGATGCTACATTTAAATCTACAACACCATCTTGACTGCTTTCAACTAAATGTATGAACTTTTTTGTAAGTAAGCTCAGTGATGTATCGTACCGCGTTCTCTCTACTGTTTTACCTACAATAAAGATGACATTTTTTTTTTCTTTAAACATTATATAAATAATAATATTCCAAGAGAAATAAATGAAATTTACTTTTTGTAGGTGTATGGCCAGCTAGAGAACTTGATCCAGATTTTCTACGTTTACCTCTAGGAGCTTTAAAAGCAGATTGGCTAGGGCCTGTAGTTCCCATTTCCAAATTCAGTCTTCGTTTCACTGCTTGAACTGAAATTTGCTATAAAAATACAATAAAATAAAGTATTGATTGTTACACTGTTAACTTACTATTATAATTATAATAATTTATTATAATTTTAAATAATCATTTCGATTAATCATATAATTAAAAAAAAAAATTAAGAATAAAAAATTTTTTTCATATTTATTAATAATAAATTTTTTAAATCATTTTTAATACTTTAAAATGTTTATTATAATAAAAAGAGTTATCATATTTAATTTATCTTTTTACTAAGTAAAAGTTATTCGGTTAAAGATTATCTTAATATAAATATAATCTTATTTACTTCAGTTCGTGGTGGTGGTTGTGTAGGTTTCCTTGTTACTTGATAACAAGGTGTTTGTCCATATTGGTGGTCTTGAAGATGAGGACTTGGTGTTTCTTCAGCTACTTTTTGTGCTTGTACTTCATCCAAAGAGCCCTCATCTAAAAATTCTTCCTTTACTAAAAATAATTTGCATATACATAAATATAAAAGCAAAATAAATAAAGATATTATGAAATAATACAAATAATACATACGTAATTTAGTCTCCACCATATCTGGTGTGACAGGCCTAGCAGGATCTTCTAAGACCACTTGTCTCCTTACTCGAGGCATTTTTATAGTTTATAACAATCTATAACAGTTATAAAAATATAAAATTATAAGATTCTTTATATAAACTTTAAAATATGTAAGTTCGAGACAAATGATATTTAAATTAAAATAAATATTAATTTCTCATACGTTTTCATACGTTTTTAGTTAAGAATTTTAAATATTACATAAACATTTTATATATATATTAAAAACATAAATCATATTGTATTACAATCTATTGATAAGTTATATATTCTACTATATGTCTCTTTTTAAATTTATTAAAATTAATATATATTTCTAATAATAAAACATAAACAAAATATAATTTAATATCAAATAAATCAAATTTAATTAAAATTAAATTTGAATGGTAATTCTTATCAAAACAATTAGTTAGATTTTTATACTTTATGTCATTACATATGAATCATACATTATATATAATATAAATACATTATATACAATATATATAAAAAAAATTCTTGAAAATATACAAATAGATATATTATTAAGAAAATATAAATATTTTTAAACATAATATATATTTTTAACAAAATATAATGAAAAATACATGATATAAATGTTCCATAAATTTCATTATCAAATATATAAAATATTATAATACAATTATTATTAGATACAAAATATTAATAAATATTTCTATACTGTTTAAAAAACAATACTTTTTATTATGTATTTAAATAATTAATTACATTCAATATTTCTTTTTTAATATTACTATATATTTTTACAATTTAGCAATGATAAAATTATTATTAATTATATTTAATAATAACATTATAAAATCTTTTCCTACTTTTGATTTGTAAAATTAAATTATCGAAGTTTTTCAGAAAACGTGTCATACACTACATCATCCATGAAGGTTAATAAATGTATGTATACTATTTTGGCGGATACTTATTTTTCATTTCATATTGTTCATCACAAAAAATTGTTTATTATTTCAAATATATCTTTACTAAATATTCGTTAATAAGTATCTCGAGCATAGAAGGAAAGTTGTTCGGAAAAATTGAAATGCAGCATTTTAACTTAGATATTAGTACCTTGTTAACCTTGTCAATAGTATATGCTTTATCAAAAATATACCATTCATATGTGAAAATTATTGACAGCGAAGTGTGCGGATCCGATAAAAATTCCTATCGATCGTCGTCCCTTCATTCTCGACTTTTTGTCAGTGCCACCCATTTGTGAGTGTGTTTTACTTGGACGCGATAGCACATTTAAGGAGAAGCGACTTTTTAGATGCATATCAAAGAACAGACAGCATAGGAGAGAAGGTTTTTGTTCTTGAATCAAGCAACATTGGTAGATCCTAATAATAGAACTCGTATTCCAAAGAATTTCACATTTGTCTTCACAGGGAAAATGATAAACTTTTATGTTGAAATAAAAAAAGATAGAAAATAAATGCATAATGATAAAAAATATAATTTTAATTTTATTATTATGCAATTAATAGAATGGAATATAAAATAAATTCTAAATTATTAAACATAATTGACAACATTAATTTTTGTTTGTTCTTAATCTTCAAAGTATAATTTATTTTGTATTGTACTTAAATTATTTTTAAATAATAATATCTTAGAAAAGATAAAAACATTTCTCAAGTGTTATGAAATAAGGGAAATGATTAAAATATAATCATAATGTATAAAAATAATCGTTCGGAAACGGAACGTTTCAGTTCACAAAACGGAAGTGGTCGACTAAACGGTAAAGTGACAATTCTACAAGTATTGAACATCTGGTGAAAACTACAGATCAATTTCTATATTGTTAATTTTAATATGAGTGTACAGCAGCTGCAAATATCGAGGAACATGAAAGTAAAAACAAAAAAAAAATTAAAACAGACAATGTACATTATGTGACATTTGTATTAGCTTTTCTGAAACTTTCAACAACAATTTTTTTGTTGAAAATAATAAAATTAAACTATATATATATTATTTTAAATCATTAAAAAATTTAAATATTTCATGTTTATCTACTTACTTTAATTAAAAAAAAAGAAATATATTGTTGCAAATATTAAAGTGTAATTTCGCGCTATTTTTTAAAATTAATATGAAAGATAATCTTAATTATAATATATTATTTCAAAATGAGGTATAAAATAAAATTTATATTCAAAATTCACAAATTAAAATTCACAAATATTACATGTTTAATTTAAATTTAAAACATCATTTCTAAAAATATGTAGTTAATTATTGCAAGTATTCTAAATTGATTACAGTTTTAGATTAATTTCCCACATATCGATTCAGAAAAAATCCCTAGAATCATTCTTCTATTATCTGAGTATTCTGATCATACGATATTTCCTCACGTAAAAGTTGAGAATGACAAAACAAAATAGCCGCGAAAAAGAATAGAAAATCCTTCCTAAAGTCCTCGTTTTCAAAAGACTCGTTACGCGCCTGAGCGGAATGAGACCCACGGTGCGGACGCGTACGAGAATTTTCGAAAAAAAGAGCAAGCGTCCTAAGAACACGAGGCAGCGTTCCGGGTGTGGTTTAAAGAGGCACGTCGTAGGATCGTCGTGTTACAGCAGCCTTGCGTTGTAAGCAGTTTTAGAAGCAAACTCCCGGTCGAACTGCGAGGTTGTCTCGTTTTCGCCTATTTGGCCGAGTACACACCGTACTACATCGATTATAACAAGAGATCGTGGGGCCAATAGCACGGTAAAGCACATTCGAAGGTTGGGAGCAATGCACGGTACGAAGGCATTGATTGGTAGGATGTTATCTCAAAGATAAAACTTGACTAGTGTAACTCGCGTCGACGGCATTGGATGTAGAACTAGCCTAGAGTCCATCGATTAGTAGAGGAACGTGCTCTTTAAAACACGAAACATAACGTTCGTTCACAAACGTTTTATATGAACAATTTTTAAGGAGGTATTCAATAAATCCAACGTTTTCGTTTAATGCAACAAAATTTTTCTTTTTTTTTTTTTTTGCTTAAATTAATAAAATATTATATATGTATGAAATCTGAAAAATGTGTTTTGCACTGAAATAAAAAATATAGCAAAAAATTTTCAATAGATTATATACAGATAAGTAAACATGCCTCGTGTGTATGAGGCTTCAGGCCCCAGATGTTAACGACGAACCTTACTGTCCCCCTTTTTTCATTCTTCCGCTTGTAGAAACTGCACAGGTTGCAAGGTCTATCAATGAATAATCGTTCTCTTTTTCTTATCATTGTGGAAAAGTGGAAAATATATATATATATATTGCATTAATGAATCTATTTTACATCGCTTATACAGAGTAATCGTTCGCGATCAGCTGTTAACATAGATCGAAGGTTTAGAGGTTGTCTTTTTCTTTCTGTTTTTATTTTTATTTTTTAATACCGCGTAGAACGTTCGACCACGACCAAACAACAAACGAATTCCGATTTTATTGAACACGGCAATGCGTACGCGCGATATAATCCGTACGCCACGCACCGAAGCGGCCATGCATACGAGAGCGAGCGAGTGAGCGCGAGTAGGCAGACAATGAGGGAACGCGATTATGCGAGCGCGCGCACACACACCACTCCTTGCCGATACGCACACATAGAAACGCACGATTCGCACGCAATACGTAGAGCCGTTTAAAGAGCCAAGCCGGGACTAGAGTATCCCTAGTTAGGCGTGCTACCGGCACGGTCATGAGGAAACCTAGAATCAGTGCACGCTTTCGCGATTGATCGCAAAAGATGCCAGCGACTTTCGACGACCAAATTGGTTGAACTCGAAATAACGGATCATTTTTTTTCTTTTATTTTGTTTTTTCCCATTCTTTCCTTTCTGTTTATGCGCTCCAGTAAGCACATCTTTCGTACGATTACGATAGAAAAAAACACGCACGGTAAAACACGTTCTTTTCGGACGGGAACTCGAATGTAGTGTTTCGAAACAATAATTACTACTCCCCAAGGCAAAGAAATTTTTCATTTCGGACGAAACAAACGGATATTAAAAAACGATTTACGCGTGTTTATTCCACTTACTTGGCTCTCGAGCGTGCGGTAGAAACCGCACAGTATTTTGAGACGGAGGCCCACGCTCTCTTCCGGGAGGTTCAGCCAGCACACGGCGCGGCGCGTGTCACAGCACCGACGAGCGAGGCATATCCGTGCCTCCTCGATGGCAAATACGTCGCCGTCGTGGTCGTAATCGTTGTTGTCGCGTTGTCGATATTTCTAGATGCAAATTTCACTTATGTCTGTCGATGACAAGACAGACAAAACGTGTGCTCGGAGGACGACAACGAGTCTTTTAACCCGGTCTCCCGAGGCTAACCCGTGCACGAATGTTTCTCTTGCTTTTCGCTTCGATATATCATATATACACTTCGTACATACGATTTACTACTCTCTCGCCCTCGCTCGTTTTCTCTCCCTCTGTCCTGCTTTCTCAGTTTATAACCGTAGTCGTTGTCCTCGTCGTAGTCGTAGTAGTTGCGTGGCCTTTATTTCTCTTTCTATCTTTTTCCCACTCTCTCTTTCTCTTTCAAGCTTGTTTTTCTATATATTTGTTTCGCTCTGTCTTTCTATTACA
>NW_006263780.1:156568-156808 GCF_000469605.1 Apis dorsata | reverse complement strand
GCAGCAGCAGCAGCAGCAGCAGCAGTAGCAGCAGCAGACTGGGGACCCGAAATAATCGCGTGTAAAAAGCCGAAGCCGTTTGTGTGCTTGCCGTGTTTTCAGCTTCCAAGGAATGTACAGGCTCTAAAGTTCACGATAAGCCCCGCCTCGACATGATCGGTCGAGCCACCGGCGAGGAAAACGAACCTTTTCTGTCGGGGTGTCGCGCGCGCACACGAGGCCGGCTCGTGAGCTGGGCGA
>NW_006263780.1:150310-156352 GCF_000469605.1 Apis dorsata | reverse complement strand
GGATGGACGGGGCTGGCTGGCGCGCTGGCAACTGGCTCGGGCTACGAGGCAGATAGACTCGCCTGTGCCGGTAGTAGTAACACCGGACCGCGTGTTCGTGCGCTTTACTCCGCTCTTCAACGTACAGTGTCACCGTGGTAGTGGCCTTCTACTACTGCTTCGATATGTTCTTGAACGCGTCTCTATCACGGTGGTAGTATGTGCTTAGGCGCCTGTCATGTGTCGGTGCGTTCGTGGACGCGCGCCTATAACGTACCGGCGCATCGGCCATCTGCCGGTCGTATACAGGAGTCGAGTACGCGCGCCAAAACCGTCACTTCGCTTTTCTCCGTAACCACCGCGCCGCCAGCTATCACAGATATCCAAAAAAGTTCCTAGACCGTGTCACCTTTTCTATGTTTTTTTACAAAATTTCACAGGGTCACTGTTTTTACTTATCTTTCGAATCCATCGAGACAATAATGATCTTCTAAATATTCACGTTATCGTTTGTTTATATTCCTTAGGGTTAGACGTTCCACAATGAATACACAATGTGGTGCGTTTTCGATACCCGCGTCATATATGTTGACATAAAAATAAGACGAGAAAAATTAACAATTTACGAGTTGCACAGACTTTTCACAGAGATAATGAGCACACGCGCCAAAACTGTCCCTCTCGTTTTCCATGAAACTGCCACGCAAGCTCCGACATGTAGGTGAAAAATCCCTATATCACGACTTTCCCAAGACACGTTCGCGTTTAATGTATTTTTTATTTGGTTTTGACAGTTTAAAACGTCAAAATATATTGCTATTATAGATTATTACCGTTTCAGTCCGCCATGGTCAGGGGTGTGCGCTTTCGAAACAAACGTCCACGCTTGATGTTGGCAGTGAGTCCCTTT
The DNA here is from genome assembly GCF_000469605.1 of Apis dorsata. Taxonomy (NCBI): domain Eukaryota; kingdom Metazoa; phylum Arthropoda; class Insecta; order Hymenoptera; family Apidae; genus Apis; species Apis dorsata. Next base: position 155,463 of record NW_006263780.1, on the reverse strand, counting down.
AACGTGGGCCTTATCGCGAAAGAAAGAGGGCAAGAATGAAACGAATGAATAATATTCTCTCGAATTATATAATTTTCAATATTTTTTGATTCTTTTTTCTATACTACACACACACCCGAAGATTGGGAGGATCCCACTACCTATCGTTTCTTGCCCGAAACTAAGCGGGCGGTCGTCGCTTCCTTCACGATGGAGGGGTGTTGGACACCAGGGCCGTATCACTTTACACGTGCTAAAACACGCTCAATTTTGTTTTCTATTTTAACAAATGATTTGAAAATTCTCAATATTAATTTGATTGATTTTATAATTTCGATTTTCTTTTAACTGAAATTTCATTTTAATAATATTTATGTTAATTTTATTTCGTTTTAATAATTTTCATTGACACAAGGCATAAGAAAATATTTTTATTATATGTTTATAAAAATATACAAATATTTTGTTATATAATATTTATCATACGTCTCTTATATTTAAAAGTTATTATTGACAACAGTAACCGAATAACTGTAAGTATATGTAAAAAAGAAAATTAGAAATGAAAATATTTACATTATTTAAACACATTTATATATGTTATTAGTTACGTTATTATTATACGTCGATGCTATTATGATATTCTTGAGTAATTATCAATAAGTTGCAGGATTCTTTAATACGTAGCTACGTACCTGAGATAGGTCGGCAAGAAGGGAGCCCGGTGTTTTCTTCGTAACGTATTTATTTGAACCCTACGCAACTACAAAAGGATCGTACCCTATGTAGGATGTAAGGGAGGGTATAGATCTCCCTTCTTGTTCCTATATTCATAAGTTTCTTCCTACTTTTGTGTCTTAAGTATTAAGCTAAGCTAAATTTCAAAAGTGTATCAAGAAATCAAAAAAGACATCGAGTAGATTCTGAAACAACTATATGTCTACGATTACGAAAATTTCTGGACATTCTATTTCTGAAGATTCGAGAATCTGCATGGCAGAGTACGTGATCGCTTTTACTTCGGCATTTTGAGTATGTTTACCAATCGTGAATTCTTCCCCTAACGCCATCGCATTGATCTTGAAATTTGCGCGGTCGAATTTAGTGATCTTCACTTTCTGATAACATAAAATGATACTTTCTCTTACAAAATTTTTGAAATAATAAAAAAACAAACAGTAGAAAATAAGAGTAGAAAATGTATTTTATTCTTTAAATTATTACTGAAATCACATATTAAATTGGATGATTTGTTGAATAAATATCCTTGCATAAAAAATAAAAAGTCGAAAAAGTGTTGAATAAAACTGATGTAATTGAAAAAATATTTTAAGTGTAATGATGACAAAATTGTTATTTGAAAAATGAAATATACCTTTGCAACGATATATGGTTCGGCACTAAACATGAATAATAATTCATCGAGGAAATGGAAAAGAAGACTTTCCATGTCATGTCCTTCTGCTTCCACGTAGTGTAATTGTGTCATTTCAACGCGCTCTAAATCCGTCATGTATCCAAACATGGCCACCGCACATTGTTCGAAAGCTTCTTCTATAGTATCACCCCATGCATGTAATCTATAATACATTACGAATATTATAATATATATCTAATCGTATAATTTATTTTTAAAATAATTCAACGATATATATTTTTCATTCTATTAACAAAAGTAATTTATTATCCCACTTTTAATTTTAGGTTATCTACGCAAGTAACCTCTACAATGTATCAGTTTTAATCTTACGAGGAATTTATGAACTAAATACTTACTGTACATCTGCTGTATGATCCAAATCTGAAAAATAAAACGTAGGTACATGATTTCACTTATTTTCCTACATAACTGATCGTAAAATAACGTTCTAACTTTCAATTTCAACCAATCCACATGTAGCAAAATGGATGCCGGTATAACGACACACCGGCTGCCGGTTATTTCATTCTAACATAATGAAAGTCTTTATTTGATGAATTTAATGTGATATTATATTTAAAATACGATATATGATACTTACATTCATATTTTACAGGAGGTATTACAAAATCTTCTTCGCTCAACTCGTCCATGATTGCGCACAGCTGATCTCACGTATGTGAATAACCGATCAGCTGATTCTCTGACAGGTTTAATCAATGGCGGTCCCGGTTATACGTACACAAGGTTGTACTATATAGATGGCGCTACGTAAAAGGATGCTCATGATCTAGATTACCGATTGAGCGAAGTTGATATTTATATATTTTTTTACAAAATGATAAAACAGATTAATAATAATTGATAAACAATGATAATGATATTCAAAAATAGAATATATAAACAATTAATTTTTTTATTAATGTTTTTAATTGATTATGATATCTTATGCAGTCATTTTAAATGCATAGTATATTTTTTCAATTTTTTATGTTTCAATGTTTATTTTCTTGAATCTAATGAAAAATGTAATATACTTTAAGATAATATAATTTACTAGTGGATTAATTTAAAGTTACTTGAAGTTATTTCCCACTAGATATAACTTCACTGAAGTGTTTATAAATCACTATATAACATGCAGATTTAAAATTTGTGTCATTTGTACAGATTTCTATGATAATTATTCTATAATAATTATATATTCAGTGAATGGTGAACCGCATAAGCAATCTGCAAATGCTAACCAATAGACCTACATATTTATCGTCTGAATAAATACGATATGTAATTTACTTATTATTCGAAAAAAATATGAAAGAATCCACTTCTATGAGATTAATTTCAAGGGTCAAATTTTAAGACATAAATTTTCTCATCTTAATAATATTAATCTTAATATTAATTAAAGTTTTTTGTCATTATCATTAGTTTATCATCGAATATAAATATCAATAAACTCATTAAGCTATTCTAACAAATTTTCAAACAAATAATTAATTATTTTAACCAGCCTTGATTATAAAAATAAAATTAAAAAATAATTTAGTCAATGGATTTACAATATTTAATTCGATTATTAATTTTGTTTGCGCAAATCATCCAACATCTTTGTCAACACGATCGTCGATGATCGACGGATCGCTTCGCCGATTAACTGTGTCGAACGATCGATCGATCGAACAACAAACGAGTGAGAGTCGAGTAGATTGATCAAGTATGTAAGTGCATAAGTATGTGGTACTGTTTCGTTGGCCGTTTTTCTTTGTCAGTCGCCTCCCCGATGGAAACTAGTTTCTCATATCGATGAGATGTGATCCAAGGGCGTCCGGTTCGAGCGCTCCGTAATCCCTGTTACATAAAACTGCGTAGACGGTACCGTAGCAATTCCTAAGGGACATCTCGTCGTCATTTGTTTACAGTATCGTTTTCAACCAGCTAACTTCATGACAGGTATCTCACAAGGTCACAAGGTCACGGATGCCTATATTTTTTCTTGCATATGATCTTTACTCGCTATCTGTCAAAGATCAGTTTTTTTTTTTATTTTCATTATACGCTTTTTCTTATATTTTTTTCGTGATATATCGGTAATATGAAGAATAATATGGATCTTTTGATGAAAAATTTTAAAGTGAAAAATATATTATTTATTATTATAAGGAGATCTTTAAAAAGTAATTATTTTTTTTAAATTTTCTTGGATTTAGATTTTGATGATAAATAGATTTTTCAAAGTTTTAGAAATTTTTAATTTTTTTAAAATAAAAGTTTATAAATATAAGATATAATAAGAAGATTATTGTCATATTTTTAATATTTAATTATAATTATAAAATATATTTTAATAATAATAGGCTTTAATAAATTAAAAAATTAATTATTAAATGTACTCTAATTGTTTTGCTTGAAGCAAATAGTCCTCCAATAGTCCTACTTGAACTAAAATTTAACAAGGATAGGTACCAGGTGTAAACGAACGACATTAACGAGCTTCTGCATCACAATAAAGCTGGAAAAGCTATTTTCTTCACTTTATAACTTAATTTATGATTACGTTATTATTCCGCATAGCGTGCACCAAATAAGAATCTAATTTTTGAATTAATTTTTACGCATCATAAATTTTCACTAATCCATCCAATTTAACTTTCCTTTAGAATAGAAATGATTTATTTTGAAGATATTTATTGCAATTTATATATAAATATTTATTATAATTTAAAATTAAATTTCTGTTTCTTCTTAAATTTGAAGAAAGCAAAGAAACAAAGCAGAGAGCACGATTCACTTCACATTCACATCCATGAGTCATAAAATCGTTTGTTCTTATTTTTACAAATGTTGCTATGTTACTACGTATTTTGTAATCGCACTATAATTTTGGTACATAACGTTGTAGGGTAATTAGATGTGGATGTGGCATTAAAACTTCATTCATTACATGTTACATAACACGCGATTTAGACTACAATCACAAGCAGGAGAAGATAAATATTGGTTGATTCGGAAACGAATCGGTATAATAAGAGCATCCTCAACAAAAATTTAAACGATGTATTATTATTAAAACGAACAAATAATTCATATTCAGATAATTGGAAAATTAATTATCTAAATAAACAGTTTCACTATTATTTGTTATTTTTACCAATTTGATATTTATTGTTTGACATGTTTTAATGTATTGTTTCTAACTTTTAATTTCTAAACTTTTAATTTCAATCGAAGTTGGTGTATATTGCGAATAATTAACGAGTATTAACTGCGTATATAACTGAAATTATCTATATTCTTTAATGAATCATATATGTATATTTTTGTAAATAGATACAGGATAAAATACAGAATGATTAAATTCCATGACTTTGATTTTAAGAAGATGTTTCAAGCATCCTTTTTTCCTTTTTAAAGAAATAATTTATGGATGAAAATTATAAAAAAAAATTTATTTAATATTCTTAATAAAAAAAAACTCTTGATATCAAAATATTTTTTTTTATATTAGTCATCACATATTAAAATCAAAACATTTACTTTACGATCATTAAATTTTTTGTAACTAGAACTTCTTTACAAAATTACTTAACCAGAAACAATATTCTCAATCTTCCTTATCAATCCTTATCCATCAATATACCCACGTATATTTACATATAATAATCATCTTTTCAACAAGAAAATGCTTCCAATTTAACAATTTTCCAATAACAAAAATCCGAAATTTTATCTCATATTTTAACGATTTCGTCAC
>NW_006263780.1:148140-150074 GCF_000469605.1 Apis dorsata | reverse complement strand
AAAAAAAAAAAAAAAAAAAAAAAAAAAAAGAAAAATACTCGATACCCAAGTGATGAAAGATAAACAAGCGTGTCAATTATTCCGCTATCTCGGTTTCCGAGAACGCCTATGCAGAACATCGGTCGCGAGAGGAAAGCTATCGGCTCGGCGAGCCAGGGATGCCTATGCAGTGACAGAAAAGTCGAAGCTGGATCAACCCCCCTCCGGATCAGAACCGGTGCGTTCAACAAAAGAAGAGCGGGTTTACGCTGTTCACCGGAATCCACGACACATTACACACCGTTTACTCTCTGTCCGTTTCATAGGGCAGGCGTAGAAGCGGGCCGCTTCTCGCCTCTCACGTGTTGGCGCGCTTTAATGACATGCAATTTTGCAACGTAGCTCACCGCCACGAGTCCTTGGCGCTGGGAACTATATAAACGGACCGCTTATAATTGGCTAGGCTAGCTGAAAGATTTTTAACCGTCCAGCACTATGTCGTTCCAAGCCGTGGTCGTCGTCGCGCTATGCGCCGCCACCCTCGTCATGGGGGATTATCAACTTCGTAAGTTGAGAGGATCGAATATCTCTTTGAATATTCTCGCTATATATCTTTCTTTTATTTATTTATTTATTTTTTTTTTTTTGACAAAGAGTAAGAGTATTTTTTTTTTTAGGAGGAAAGATTTTTGCAAAGAGGCGCGAAAAATAGAGTAAAAATGAGTGAGATGAAGATTATTTGTTTTTTTTTTTTTTTTGTAAGTTTTGAGGATTTCTTTTTTAATATTGTGAATATCGCGTTTTGCAATATCGTTTTGATTTATTTTTAATTTTTTGGGGAATAATTTTTTGGAACGGGAAGATCTTTTGCAAAGGATTGATTTAATTAAATGTTCGATCAAAATGTAGAAACTTTTTGTTTTCCTTTTTTGTATTATGAGATTGTATTTTTAGATAGTTTATAATTTTTGATATATCTAATGAGATTAATAATTTTATATTTAAGAAAATTAACGTTTGATCAGATTAAATGGATTAAATAAATGAATGAATTAATAGAATGGGGAAATAAATTAAATTAAAATAATTCAATGCAATACAAAATTTACTGAATACTTTTAAAATCATTATTATTTGTAACGATCGATATACGAAGCAGTTTCGTTTTTACCTCGAATTAGAGTAAAAGTTTCTGTTATTTGTTTCACAGAACTAATGAAGTAGAAAGTTAACATAGATAATTCCAATGCTGGTAAGTTGAAATTTTAAAGCGAAATCTGAAAACCACCATTCACTGTGCGCATTTGTTTTCCCTCATGAATCACCCAGCAATTTGAACTTTTCTTTTTTATAGAGTTATAAAATTGCATCAAATCCTTATTAACCTCTATTAACTGAGTTTTTTTTTTTTAAACAACAAAATCTTCTATTTTTATGAAAATTATTTTTCCTTTTCTTACCTATTAAATTAACTTAATTAATTTTTCTTATAAGTTTTAATCATTTTATTTCACAGCTGCAACAGTGAAAACTTGCAAAAGGGATTCAGACGATTTTTCATCATGTTTGCGGCTCGCCATTCAAGAAGCATGGCCCACATTCGTTCCAGGTAATATTATCGTACATTTATCGATAATTATCCATCAGAGCAGAAAATATTCAAATGAACTGTGCACTTATGTATACTCGAACTCTGTTTCCAAACACGTCACAATCTAATAATCACAATTTTTTTCTTTATATAAACTCGTTTCGAAGAAACTCGTCCTTGCTCCATCCATTTTTCCATTTCTCTCGTGGGTTATTTTGAAGTGAGAAAGATTACATAACACCGTTTTATTGCAAAGATCATGAGAACATTTTTATTCAATATGTAAACAATGAACTTGTTTTTCCACGATAGAAATTATGGGAAATTAGAATGGACGACTGGTCGAAGATTTTGATTGGTCAAA
>NW_006263780.1:144974-147905 GCF_000469605.1 Apis dorsata | reverse complement strand
TTTTTTTTTTTTTTTTTTTCCTTCGTGACTATTTTAAATGGTAAACATGTTCCATTCACTTTGGCAAATATTTTTCAGGAGTATTTAGTTATGTCAACAGTGCATACCTTCATTTTCGATATTTCATTTCGTAATTAACATTCTGCAATAAACGAATATTTTTATTTTCAAAACAGAAGTAAGCAAATTTCGTTTCTAGATTTAAAATATGAAATTTTGTAAAAATTGTAATTTTTATTAAATATTTGCACGATTTCCATAATAGGATTACCAGAATTCGGTATACCTTCTCTTGATCCCTATTACGTGGAATCATACTCGATGGAACACGAAAGTGGACAACTTCGTGGAAAAATATCAGTCGCGGATGTTCGATTGTACGGTCTTGCCAAATCACGTTTCTTATCCGTGAAACCGGAAATGGATGGTGATTTCTTCCGATTGGAAATTGACGTCGAGATACCAAAACTTCTGATCGATGGCGACTACAAAGCCGAGGGATCGCTGGCTACTTTCAAAATGGGTGGAAAAGGTATGTATGAGAAACAAATGAATAAATTAATAAAATTTTTAATTAATTGTCAAACACAAAATTATTATTATTATTATTATTATTTCATAACAATAAAGAAAAGAAGCAAAATTGAAGATAGAAAACTTAAGAAAACTTAATATTTTCATCCCTAATAATAAGATTGTTAAATTTTTTAAATTATTATGCGAATAATATTCAATACTTACAACGTTTCGATTCAACAGGATTCTTCAACGTCAGCATGGAGAACATCAGAACCACTTGGGACATTTCAGGCCACGTAGTCAACGACAGATGGGTCGTGGAACATTTCAAAACCGCGCCAACGATCAGCAGCATGAAGATCTGGTTCAGCGATCTCTTCAACGGAAACGAAGAACTGAGTAAGTGTAATAATCTCTCCATGATTAATGAACCGAGTCGATGCACTTACACGTCACGCAATAATAATCATGGAAATTTCGATGACACGATTACTATAAAAAAAAAAAAAATATAAATAAAAAAAAAGAAAGAAATGTATATAATACGTGACATAATAGAGAAGTACGAGGGATAATTGTTTACCTTAAGTCAGACGCTTCAAATCGATGTAGAAACTTTCATTAGTTAGATAGAAAGACTAGTTGTCTCGACATCATTGCATAATGTTACTGTTGAAGCGCATAGGGAGAGAGAGAGACTCGTATTTTTCGAGAGAATCCTGTCGTTTAATTAGCATGCATGCAATCGTTATACGCTGTTATTTGCCGCTTATTCTTCTAACTTTATCTTTGGTTATGTTGTACGATCCTCCTTCTGTCGTATCGTCGCGATGTTACGTGATCGTCGAGTTTGAAGAATGTAAATTTTTTGATTTTGCGGATGTAATAATTTCCTTCTTTTTATTTTTTTTCTTTTCCTCCGTTGCATTATCGTTTGAGAATATTTTAATTATATATAGGCTTTGATTTTTTTTTCCATTCCAAAAATTATTTAACTTTTTTTTCTCTATATTGTGTATCGATTGATAACGATATATTTTGAAATTGAAGTTGAACGTGAAAATAATATTTCTTGCTCTATTTAAATCAAAAAATCTCACATTTCTCAATTTTTCATTTCAGTTTAATTTCTAAATAATTCTGAATTTAGAGTATATATATATATATATGTCCAATAAACAAGAGTATAATCGAATTTGAAATTTTTTTTCTTTACTTTTATCTTTTCTGAAAATAACGAGATCCTTGTTTTGTAATCAATGAACTTTCTGCGCGAAATTTACGAGACAGAGTAGAATGATTTATTCAACTTACGATAATAATTACAATTCAATCGTATGTTCCAATACATTTTTATTACTTGTTGTTTGACAATGGCAATTAATCGTTAAGAGTGATTTATCAAGTAATTTTTTTCTTCAACAGTGTTTAATATCCTTTCGTATAATCTTTGGAAACAATCTTAAAATGAACAATTTCTGCTTTCAGATCGTGCTGCTTTGGTCTTCATCAACGAATATTGGCCCTTGGTATATCGAACAATGTTACCAAAATTAATAGAAATGTGGGATACGTATCTGTCCGAGTTCTCCAATCGTTTCTTCTCAAAGATACCGTTCTCAACAATCTTTCCTTGAAATCAATGTTGAGAATATAACAAATAAAAATATAACAAATAATTACAAAAAAAAAATGATAGATTTAAGAAAAGACTCAACAAAGTTTTTTTTTGTTGAAACTAAAGGTGGAATGTTTCAATTCTCGTAATCGTAGCAAGATGAAATGAAAGAATCAAGAACTAATCGAATGATACTGTAATAATATAACACGAATGATTCTAAGAAAATTTTGTGAAATTCATTTGAATGTCAAAATGATCAATGTGATCTCTGAATATTTTTTTTTTTTTTTTTTTTAATTGTTAAAGACACAGTTGTTAATGCAACAGTGTTTATATCTTCTTCTTAATTAATTCTTCAATTGTTTTTGAAAGTCTTAATTGGATGAAGCATCGGAATAAATTTGAAATCAAATAATTAAATATTAATTTAGATGATATCATGATTTTGTACAATAAATAAATGATTTTGTGCAATAAATATTGATTCTTATACTGTTGTCCTTTAAATGAAGATATTTTCTTCTTTCAATTATTCAATTCTCTTCTTCAAACTCTTCTAGATTTTTTTTTCATTCCATGAATGCAATATCATTGGAATATCAAACTAATATCATCGAAAATAAATGATTATTTAAAATATAAATCTATAAATATATATACATATATATTTTTCATGTACTTTACAATAAATTCGATTAATTAATTACAAATTGAAATATCGTGACGATATTGTTTGTACCTTATAATCTTGTTCTAACCCAAGTTATTAATTTCCTAATTCTATGTATATA
>NW_006263780.1:141167-144795 GCF_000469605.1 Apis dorsata | reverse complement strand
AAAAAAAAAAAAAAAAAAAAGAGAAGAAGAAGAAGAAGAAACACGCGATTCAGGGCAGCAGAAAAACTTCCACTGGCACGTGGCGTAACAATTGATTAACAATTCCGGCAAAAAGTACGGACAACTTCCTCTTCAGCTGAGGTTCCATCACCTTTAATACCTCTTGCCCATTCTCGCGGAGGAACAGGTTCGTTGCCTCGGCTATAAAATGACAAAAATTTATTCCAAATCGTATGATTCAAATAATAATATTTTTTAAAATTAATTTCCAGGATCATTTCTATTTGTTACTCACTCAAGATTCGATTGTTATTGAATATCTTGTGGACACCCATCCTAACCTTCTTCACATCGAGGACAACGTCAAGATTATCCACGTTCAGATACGTTTTTCCATCCTTCACTCTCGTTGAAACAGTGCCTTTAACCACTGCTGTCACATCGTCGAATCGCGCGTGAAACGTTCCATTGCCACTTGCTGGTAGAATAATTAACACTCCTGAACTATTAAACATGAAATAATATAAATATTCCTGTGATTCGAATCGAACTTCTAAAAAATCATCACATTTAATATTAACATGTGTATTGTCATCAATTATTGAAAAATAATTTATTTAATCTCCAAAAATTAATTTATCAAAAAAAAAAATAATAATAATAATAATGTAAATCCAACGTAATTATATAAGCACAAGAAAAAGTTAATAAGGTTAACGGTCAGGGAGAGCAAGTCTAAATGGAGAAGAGAAGAATTTGCAGATCGTGTACCTGGAATAATGGGCGTCCAAGATGAGGGCTGGCATTCGTACAATGGCTTCGAAGGGTGAGCCGAGTTTAATGTTCTCCACCGTATAGTTGCTCGCTCCCCTTACGAATAATTCGCGCAGTTGAACTTTGTAACCGTTTGTGCCACCTGTCAGGGAGAGAGTCAGCTCGTCCATCTGTTAGGATAAACGCAAATTTTGACAGACACACTAGTTTACAAACGGGTAAATCGTAATCACAATTTGCTTTTTGCTCGACCAATTTTATTGATTTTGTGTCATCTCGAATTACAGATTGAATTATATTTGGAAGATTCTGGTCAATTTATTGATTTTAAATTATCTCCAATCAGAGATTTAAAACGTTTTAAATTTGGAAAAGGAATTTATTGATTATTATTTATATCATAAAATTTGTTCAAGCGAATCAAAAAATTAAGAGAACGAAGAAATTTATATTTTTCTAAAGTTGTATGTTTGTAACTTAAAAATTCTATATGTAAAAATTGATAATTTTAACAATATATTGAAATTTAACGATAAACTGATAAAATTATTGAAAACAAGAGTAAGAATTCACGTGTAATAATTCTATTAACGAGGAAGCATTAATTTTCAATATATCGATAGGATATCGAAAGTGGTGAGAGCTTACGCGAAATGGCTCGACGGAAGGCAGCTCGATTTCCGGTATCCCAACGCTTAAGTAAGGTCTCAGATGGTGCAGTGCGTCAATGAGGCATGTTTTCAATTGTGGGTCGCTTCTCGAACACTGTTTTATGTATTCGGCTGCAATTATTGAAGCATTAATTGGCAATAAGTTAATTGGAAAATAAATTTAATTATTATTTATGTATCAATGAACATTTTTCTTGTAATTAATCGACGGAAAGTTGCAGTATAACTTTCTAATCTTTTTTTCGATTAAATAGATTATTAATTATATCTTACAATTTTATTATATATATTTTTTTCAACTTAGAAATATTACAAAATAAAAGAGAGAAAAATTGTTCAACAACGTTAAACAATTTTCGAAAGGATAAAAAAAAAGAAGGATTTTAATTTATTACGTAACGCGATTAAGTTATTGATATTACAAATAATTCGTTTCAATTTCTCTTTGAATTTTTCGAGTAAATTCGACGTGAGATAAAGATCGAACATCGAATAAAAAAAAAAAAAACTTGTGAAACGTAAGACCATCATTAAACAAAAAGTTAATGATCGTTAATCAAGGAAACAAGCGGAAACGTTGGTTACGCGAAAAGGTAGTTGCCAGACAACTTGTCACTTCTGAAACCGCACATTGTGAAATTCTAATGAAATTTCTTGAGGGATACTTGCACGACTGACCCTTTTGCCTCGCATAACACATTTATGTAACTCTTATTTCCCTCCTTCCCTCGTCATATAAAAATCCACATATTCCATATTTAACTCGACTGAAAATGAAAGCGCCTTCATCATTCTTATCAACAGTCACGAATTCAACCGAATAAAATCAACATTCAACGTATTCTTCCACTTCTTCCATTCTTAATTGAACGAAATTGACTTGTATCTCTCTGATCCAAAAAAAAAAAAAAAAAAAAAAAGAAATAATCTTTTTCCACCTTCATCAACACACCGTATATCTTCTTATCAAACGTTCACTTCCAGGTTTTCTAACGACTCCGATGCTCGGCTCCAACCTCCAACGAAAATCATTCGCAGAGAGCAAATGCATTCGAGAACTGCAAAAAAAAAAAAAAAAAAGAAATAATCTTTTTCCACCTTCATCAACACACCGTATATCTTCTTATCAAACGTTCACTTCCAGGTTTTCTAACGACTCCGATGCTCGGCTCCAACCTCCAACGAAAATCATTCGCAGAGAGCAAATGCATTCGAGAACTGCAAAAAAAAAAAAAAAAAAAAAAAATATATATCTTTAATTACTCACGATTAGAGTCGATGGAGAGGGTAGTTGCACCGGATATAATCACGAGAAGGCACAAAGTGGCAGCGATCATCTCGAATCCAGAATAGTCTTTCCTCCGATTAAGGGCTCGAAGATGAAGAAACAGTTGGAACGATGTTGGAAAGCTTTCGAGGACTTGACAAGTCGGGTTGGTCAGGTGTGGAACCAATGGACAGACACCCGAGACTCTCGTTCAACGAGCTCGAAATCTAAACAGCACCTCGCTAGTCCTCGACTGACTATGCAAGAGGGCATTGACAGATCGCAACTGCACTCGGATACTTTCACTGCTGCAACGTGCACCTGCGCCTTCTTCGTCTGGGACGAGTCTCTATGGTTAGATGATCGTGCTAGAGTTGTGTCGAAAGCGTACGACGCGGATAGTCTTCGATCTTTTCCAATCTTGCCGGCTACTGGCTGGAAAGCTGCCTCTTGGAATGCCTTTAAACCCGACTTCTGTTCTCGAACACTCTGTTTTTGGCCTTGATCATCGATAATGAATCGATTTTTATTTCTTTATTTCTTTCTAACTTTATATATATATATATATATACATATATATGTTCTCTTCTTTGGAAGTCGATGACGTCGTTCTGTCGTTTTCCTAGCTGTTGTTGGAATCCTGCCTTAGGATATGGAAAAATTTTCGTGCGGGTAAGATTTTTTTTTTAATATATTCATCATCGTGCAGAATTGAATGATATTAATGATACGTTTGTAGCTAGAAATAATTGTGAGTTACGATGAAATTAGATTTTTATCGATCAATTTTATTTTTCGTTTAATATATTATTGAAATCATTAAGTTAGATCTATATTCTGCAAATTTAAGCTTTTTCTCGCAACGTTTTATCGATTTTTCTTTTTATTTTCGATATGATTTTAAGATTCTCGAACG
>NW_006263780.1:140590-140966 GCF_000469605.1 Apis dorsata | reverse complement strand
AAAAAAAAAAAAAAAAAAAAAGGAAAAATATCGAATTAGGTTAATTGAACATTTTTAAGAATTTCATGTATTGAGAACGTAAGGTTAAATATTTTTAAAGATTCGGTCAATCAGAATTTTAAATGAATATAAAATGGACTTTGATTGACTGAAATTTATCCTTCGAATTTTATTCTGCAAATTCGGTGATATTTTACCTGACACCATGACTGAACGAATTCAAAAGTGACAATCTACCAGTTAGTTTTTTGTATCTCCATAAAATAAAATTTTCTTCCCAGCTATAATAGTTTCAATATCGATTATTTTCCTTTTTTCTTTTTTTTCTTTTTGATCTTTATGACGTTCTGTTCTTTTTAAACTTTATTTCCATCTT
>NW_006263780.1:132924-140217 GCF_000469605.1 Apis dorsata | reverse complement strand
TTTTTTTTTTTTTTTTTTTTTTTGAAACAGATAATTCGTTGAAGTTTCTTTGAATATTAAATCGAAGGAGAAAAACAATTTGGCGCCCCTATTCTGGCGTCTCTGTTCCTGATTGGCTAGCAATATCTTATATTCATTTTCATTTCCTTCTGTTCTTTCTTCTAAAAGACAATATTAAGCAAAAACCTGACATTTTTATCATTGTAAATCGTACATCGTTTCAGAATGTTTGTTAGAAAGTGATAATCTTTCGAGCAATTAGTCGAATACACTTGGTTTGCGATTGTTTGAGATTGTATGTGCCTTGATATATGTTAAATAATCTCGACAAACAATATTAGAATATTTTACGAGTAAAAGTAAAAGAGCATATGTATAAACATAGACTAGTGAATGGTTTGCTATAAAGTTTGTGGAAGACAATAGCAAATTGTGTCTTGAACGTCAAAGTATTTGTAGATAAAATAATTTATGAAAAATAACGTTAAAAATGTTTTTTCTTATCAATGTTTTTTCATTTCATAGAATATATTATAATTAAATTAAATAAATTAAATATTTATCAATCCTGATTTGCATTTCATTAATTTTTTCAAAACGTTATATAACTTTAATATTGAATTTAATATTGAAAAATTGAAAATTTTTTTTTTGTTCTTAGAAGAAATATTAGTTTTTCTTTTTTTTTTTTTTTAATTAAACAAATATTGAATCTCGTTTAATATATTAATAAATCAGTTATATAATATTCTTCTCAATGAAAACAAGTTTTCCTCGAGTATAATAAAAATTAGAAAAATAATAAAAATATTGTGACAAAAAAGAAATGCTAAAAGATAGTAAATATATACAAGATTTTAATGAAAATTAAACGAACTTTTTACATTATCGAAATGTAAGATAACATAACGAATTTGTAACCATAATTGCACAATTTGTAATCTATTGTGCAATCAGATTTTCAATAGACTGAACTTTAGGTATGGATTCATGAAAGTGTTGAAGCAACCGACCATGGTTATCTTCAAAAAGACGCAAAGTAATTTCAAGTTTGATGTTGAAAAATAATCTAATTTTATAATATTTTAATAAGGAATTATTGATATCTGTTTTACAAATTATTTTCATAATTTTATATAGAATTTTACAATGAATTTTATCATCAGCTTACTATAATTTGTATTATAATGATTATTTTTCAAAAATAAAATTAATAATTGAATTTTTCTCAAAATTTTACTCAAAATTATTCATATAATCTTAATATGTTACATAAAAAACTTTCACTTACTAAAAAGGTCGCGAAAGTGATCTTTACATTGATATATAAAATTTCTTTAATATTATATATCATAATATTTCATAATCGTTATGAAATGATTCGATGAAAATTATCAATGAAAATTAGAATTAAAGATAAAAAGATATCTATTATATTGTATTTACTTCGTACAATGTTTAAAAAAAAACAGCAGAAAAAGTTAGATAAGTATTTAAATAAATTTATAATGAATCAGTATACATCATTTGCATGTGATTGACATCTATTGACGAAGAAAAGAAACAAATAATTACACGTAGTATATTTATTTACTTACTTTAATTTTTTTGTATAGTTATTTCTTTCATGTATAATTCATTTCTTTTTCTAAAAAAATTGTATGATAATAAAATTATCATATAATTATTTTTATTAATTCTTTTTTTGTATAAATCACATGTATTTTCTAAAAAAATCTAAAAGCTGTATTGATATATATTATAACACGATTATTGATCATTATATTTTCTCTGAACTTTGTTTCAATTAAAGGCACTTGCACTTTCAAATTTTTCACAAAAATTTTTCACAACTCATATATCTAAAAATTCACAGCTTTATTAACTATTTCCAATTAAATCTTTTTTAAAAAAAAAAAAGAACATTTTCTCTTCTCTCTATCTCTTCAGAAAGATTTCTTTCTAAAGATACTTGTCTTTTTCAATAAAATATCTATAAAAATAAAATAAAATAAATAAAAAAAAATTACTCGACTATTCATAGTAATAATTCAATTCACTCAATTCATTAAATTAATAAATTATTCGTTAAAAAAACTTTCACAAAATTAAGATAATTATACGATAAAATTAAAAATTACACAATTTTGGCTCTTATCTAATGAGGAATAGAGTAGCAGCAAAAGTATATATATATATATATATATCTTTCCAAGATATTCAATCGTGACATCTTATTTTTTTTCTTAATATCTTTTTTAGATCTCCCCAATATTTCGACGCAAGCTTACGTAAGATTGGCCGTAAATCCTCGCTCAAAACCGAAACACAAGTTAATCCTTCTCTCAGATGTATGGTCGAGAGTGAAAGTGTAAGCATCGTATGTACAGTTTTGTTAGCCTAGAATTGTGATTACCTTGAAGAAAACTGAACGCTGTTGCTGCGTTCGATTATCGACGAAGTACATTATCGATTGACGAGATGCTATTGTCGATAAAAGTTTTCGGAACGCTGGTGCTCTTCCTGTGCTCATCATCGATAGGAATAGAATTTGGTAAATGAACGTCTTTTGATTTCCATTTAGATTGAGAAAATAATCGATACAACGTATAGAAAATTATAGAGTTTTAAAGTTACTTGTTAATATTTTAATCGTGACATATAAGTAGAACAAAGTTTAATCTTATTAAAAGTAAATTATTTTTTCTAATTGTAATTCTTAATTTTTCTTTCAAATTACTATATTCTACGTTTTAAATTGTAATTGGAATGATAATTATTTTATGGTAATTCATTAAAGTAAGTAAATAATCTTTTTGCAATTTTCTGCATCCCTTTATTTATTAATATCTCAAAAACTATACTTGATCGCGTTCCATATCTAAAATATGATTTATCTTTTTTTGATAATTAATTTCAGATAATTTTAAACTGTAACTCATTATTTCATTTTTTCAACAATAATTATTGAATAATATTATTCTCGTGAGTAACAATATATTATTCTTCTCTTTTCTAGAGGATCATTTCAAGGATTGCCACCCAAATGTCTCAAATTTCGACCAATGTATTCAACGTGCATTAAATGAGATCCGACCTTATTTTAAGACAGGTGTTCCCAAATACGGAGCACACATCCCTTTCGAGCCATTTTTTATCAAAAAAGCGCGCACGTCACGAGGTATACCCAATTTCGGTTTTGTCATTACAATGAACAACGTCGAGGAAGTTGGATGGGATTTGAGCAAAGTGACGAAGTTCACCAGTGATTTGAAGAACTACAAGGTGAAGATATATACTTGAGTACTTACTCGCGTCTATGGAATAATATTTGTCGAATCTAATAGCCCCTTATGGATTTCTTTATTGACAATCTTTGATTGCCTCTTATGGGAAATAATATGAATTATTTATCGTTTCATCGAAAATTTACTCGTATTAATAGCGAGCACACGTAATATCAGATACATCATTCCTATTTAGAGAAATTATTACAAAAAAAAAAAAAAAATGAAATATCAGACTTAATTAATCGTGGAGAAAAATATCTATCTGTAATGATAATAATCTTTATCGTTATTATTCCATTTTTAGGTGGTGTATACACAAAATTTCCCAGACAAACGGCTAAAAGGTGCATACGAATTCAAAGCATCTACGTTTAATTCTACTATAAACAACAGAGGAACGTTCATGTTACAGCTTTGTAAGTGATATTATTTTAATTGAAATCAAAAAAAAAAAAATGATATTTCTATATTGTCTGATATACGATATTATTAAAATTAATATTTAATCAATTTCTCGCAAGAAATTGAATTATACAATTATTCTCACAAGTATCATTTTGTCTTTTCAGACGATCTCGTTCAAACGACTACGGTTATCGCGAAACCAGGATCAAGGGTTTATGTGAAAGTGGAGTTAAACTCGATCAGAGACATGAGATTACACGTCACGAATTTGTTCTTCGGCGTCAAATTCATCGAGAATTTTATCGACACCGTGATAAATAGCACGTGGAAACAATTCTTCAAGATAAGCACACCTATACTCAACGAACTCATCTCTGACGGATATTTCGAATTATTCGATGGCACATTCCGCAATTTTCCATTCGAGAAAATTATCAAACCATATCCTTATACGAATTAAGAGACTTTAAAAAGATTTCCTTTTTCTTTGAGGACAACGAGTCATGAAAAATAATTAGACTCTGTCGAGATAATGGAACAGAAGAGGATTGGCATGTAAGTATGAATCGTAAAGTATAAAGCATAGAAAGTAGAGAAAATATATTAATTTTTTTTTTTAATATTAAATAATTATTAATTAAATTTTCTAAGACTAATCAAAAATAGTTTTATCGATGTTTAATTTTAGGAATATCTTCAAATCACATTTTTACGACGATTTAATGATAATTAATATGGATTTTAATTGTTAAATCATTAAATTACTATTGCTCAATTTATGTCAATTCTACGCGGATAAATATTAATTTAGATCACCTCAGAAAATAAAATGATAAAGTAAGAATAAGTGAAAATATTATTACACAATGAATTTAAGGTAAAATAAAATTTTCTTTCTCTGATAACAAGCTATGTTTAAATATTTCATTTCACGTGAATTTCTCGTAACAATCGAGAACAATCGAGTTAAACGTTCCATTTCTTGCTCAGCCGTATATAAAATTACAATCAGGATGAAACGGAATCTTATCTCTTATTCCGTGCATCCTATAACTATTCCATACGCTTCGTCTCTGATACCACTTCTCGCCAATCATGTCAATCATGCATTAATTACCTCTTTGGCAAATTACGTTCAAGGATTTATTCAAAAGATTCTTGGAAATCGGTCGAATCTTCCCTTCCTCCCCCTCGTGGAGGAATGAAGCATTACGAACACTTTCTTCTTCTGTCAGGATAGCTGCTCGCCTTGAGATTCTGACGGTCTACGACCTCGCATTCTCGAGGTACGTCGACTCTACGTTCAATTTGCGTTCAAAGGAAGACATTAGGTAACGTAGTGCTCGCATCGAGAATATATATCTTGGCGGCCATTGTCTTCTTTGAAGAGTAAGTGGAGCATCTTGCGCATCGTGGTCGTTGAATGAATACGTTCATGGATTTCTTTGACGTTCCTGTTTTATATTATATTTAACGCCAATGATTTTCAAATCTCTTTTTCTTTTTTTAAATTATAACTCTCATTTCTTCGAGATTTGTTTCTCTGATTTGATCCAGAAATTAAATTATTCGTATAAATATTTCGATCTTCTTTCTTTTTTTAAATTTTAAATGGCCTCACTTCTTCGAGATTTGTTTCGTTTTCTCTGATTTAATGATTCGATCGAAAAATGGTTAACTCGAAATTTGAATTATTCGTGTGAATATTTCGTTCTTCTTTCTTTTTTTAAATTTTAAATGGCCTCATTTCGAGATTTGTTTCGTTTTCTCTGATTTAATGATTCGATCGAGAAATGGTTAACGAAATTGGAATTATTCGTGTGAATATTTCGTTCTTCTTTCTTTTTTTAAATTTTAAATGATTTCTTCAGTTCTTCGAGATTTGTTTCGTTTTCTCTGATTTAATGATTCGATCGATAGTTAACTCGAAATTGGAATTATTCGTATGGATATTTTGTTGTGACGCTCCATCATAATCAATTCCAATGGTGATCGAGTTACGGTGCTTATTAACGGTGCTTAACATTCTTCGCTAAACACGTATTCACTTCTCTGACGTCCGTTGTTCACGTTCATCCATTTAATCTTTCATTCGTCCAATTTTTATCGTAATATATCTCACCTAACACTAGGCGAATAAAGAGATCAAATCAATCAAGTTTGCATTTATAGAATTTAGATAAATTGTTCTTGCACATAGTTTTCCAAATAATTTAAAAATCTTTGTATTATGATCCTTCAGATTTTTAGAAATTTCAAATTAAATTTACAAGAGAATCTCATGACTGATGACTCTTGATGATTCTATAATGTAAAACTTAAAAAAAAAAGATCGATTAAATCTAAGAGTAAATTATCATTAATTAAGAGGAAGATAACATTCTCGAGAAAAAATTAATCAGTTGATGAACGACGCTTCGAAGTCACTTTTTTCTCGATTCTTTCGATGTTTTGCCATTGTAACGGAGAGATAATTCTTCGAGAACTCTTCAACAATAGCGCATATTTTTCGCGAATCGTGTCTGTCTTTGTCTGTTTTTTTTTATACTATCGAAGAAAGTAGCAGACAATAAGACTGTGAGAAAGTTAGTCGCTAAAATGATTAACGTATACGTATCGTGCTCCATATTGACAACTTTGATGTAATAGAGGGGAAAGAAGAAGAAGAAGAAGGAGAAGAAATTTATGAAGATCGTTTCGTTGAGGATTCGAGAAGGTTGTACTTTCTCGAAATCGTAAAAATTATTATAAACATTGACCTATATATAATATAAAATATTGAACGAGTTTATATTTGTTCTTGGAAAAGAGGAAATACGAATGGAAAGTTAAGATGGAAAGGAAAAATGAAACGATTTGTTTAAATTAGTGTTGATGTGGAAGTTTTTCTTTTCTTTTTTAAGAAACATTTATTTCGATAATATTAAATTTTAATGAGTATCATATTTCGTAAATGAATATTGTAACCATCTAATTTTTAAGAATTACTTTAATTTTAATATTAATCATAGTTCACGCATAATTTCTTTCTACGCGCATTGAAATCACCGCCAGATCTATCGAATCTGTTTTACCGACGTGATATCGTCGCTCTGAACGATGACTGATTTTTACCAAATTCTTTTCAAAATAATTTCACAATGATGACAAATTTCTTTTCTAATTATAAATGAACACAATTAATTTTCATACATTTCATTCATAGCATACATTATTTTATACGTCTATCACATCGTGAAATAATTATTATCCGAACGTATTAGAAATAATTAAATCATTACGAATCACGTTTCGAATCATCAATCTTCATTAAACTCTTCGACTCGGAAAATTTCATTTTCTCGCCTCGAATAAAAATTAAATTCTTCAACAACATGCAATCATTCAACGTCTCATCAAATCCTCCAATCAATGTATCTTACTTTCGTTCTCAATATCGTTCATATTCACAAAAAAAAAAAAAAAAAAAAAAAAAAAAACAGAAGAACCCTTCGATCTTTCGTGATCCACTTCCCTTCGAAACTTTCCTTTCGAATTATCTTCTTCAATCTGCTGCTGATAACAAAAGAAATCATCCTCGATTTATTATATAATCCAA
>NW_006263780.1:128845-132688 GCF_000469605.1 Apis dorsata | reverse complement strand
CTCTCTCTCTCTCTCTCACTCTCTCTCTCAGAGAGCAGAGAATCGCCCGATCCACCGTTGGATTCTGTTCTCTGTCGTTCCTACGTAGAAGCCTCGAAGGCATAGCGGGGGCAATGTCAAGGTGGTATAAGGCCTGGTGCATCCCTGACGGCCGGTCATTCCACGCGGAGAAATTCTATCGAAGAAAGTCACTGGGAGGCGACGATCCTCGGAAGGGAATAACATGAAGAGTATCTCGTTTGTGCTCGCGTGTTCGTTGGTGTTCGGCGTGCAGGCGATCGGAAGATACAGGGGATTAGAGTTTTTGGAACCTTGCTCCAGAAGCGATTACAACGTGGAGAGTTGCCTTGCTAGATCGGCCAATGTACTCACCGATCGCTTCCGTCACGGTAAGATGTTGTTCGCCTTTGTTGTTAAAGATTATATAGTTAATATATATATAATTTGCATTTGTCGATTATAAAGGAGAAGGTGGATAACCTTGTCGTTTAATCTTGTGATTTAATTTTCGTTGTAGATTTTTATTCTTTTATTTATTTATTCATTTTATGAATTTATCGTATCGTAGTGTAGTAAAACGTTGATAGACGCTAGTATTCTTTTCATTTTCTTCTTTTTTTTGATGGATTTTTATATTTATGAGTATTTACATCTATCTGATGTGAATATATGAATATGTAAAGTTCATATTCGCGTTGTTCCAGTTATTTTTCAAAATCGTCAATATATTATGTTGTTATTTTTGTTCTATTTCTTCGTCAAAGGATTCTTTGTGATGGAACAAAAACTACTTTTTCTCATTTAAATTAAAAGAGATTTGTATAATCGATTCTAGAAAGGATAAAAGAAAAAATTAAAATCTTTTTTACTATACAAAAATATCAACATTGTTTTAATTTAAAATGAAAATTATCGAAATCGAATATTGTTTAAGCTTGTATTAATTTCTCGAAAAATAATAAAATATATTTGTTCTTCTACACATTCACAAATAATTCTGCAATGTTATAAATATACGTAAAAATTTTATTACTCGAACAAATTCTTCACGTCCCCTCCCCCTCCATGAACCAACACATTCGTAACAAGAGACCCGTTAGATCACGATGACTACGTTTTTATCGGGAGTCCCATTTTCTAAAACTGGAATTTGATGAAAAGTACGGAAGTCGAAAGTCGGAGAATTATAGATTGCGGGAGCACGTGGTATCGTTTAAAGAGAAAAGAGAGAGAGAGAGAAAGAGAAAGAAAAAAAGAGAGAGAGAAAAGACACAGAAGCAGGTTATAACGGTGTATTCGAATGGCCATCCAGTGTCCTACATTCCGCGAACACTATACACGAGAGCACGATCGAATAGATTCGATTTATTTCGATTCAGATTGAATAAAACATTAAACAGAATTTTTACGAATCTCATTCTTTTATTTCACTGCTTTTCTCTCTTTTTTTTTTTTTATTTTATTGCTTTCGATTGTTCTTGGTAAATAAATTAAATAAACACGATAATTAATTAATAGATTAATATTCCAATACACCAGATTAATATTCGAATATTCGAATTCCTTTATTAAAATATAAACAAAGTAAAAAATTATTATTATCAAAATCGTATTATTATTATTATTAAAAAGAAAAGAAGAAGTGGGATTAGAATTTCACTTTAAAATTGAAATTTGTAAGGTTTGCCGCAATTGGGATACACAGAGGTGGAGCCCATCATCCTCGACGAGCTTCATATTGCCCTTGGCGAGGGACCAGATGGATATAGAGCTCAGTTCAAGAACATCACTGCAAGAGGCGTTTCCACGTTACGGGTGACAGGTTTGAGGGCCAGATTATCAGACGACGAGGTTCAATTGCAATTAGCTCTAAGCATTCCGAAAATCAGAGCTGCCGCTAAATACAGGTCGAGTGGCACCTTGCTTTTGGTCAAGGCAAGCGGAGCTGGAGATTATTGGGGCGAATACGGTGAGAGATTATTTTTAACGTAACATCTTTAACGTGATATTTTACTTTTCTTAAATAAATCCTTCAATTTAATTATAATCAATAAAACATTGGTGGAACATTGAAATGGAAAGAGACTTATAAAGAAGAAGAACGTGAAGTACGAATTAAATTGTTAAAAGAGAATAAAATATTAAAATATTTAGAAATGGTGTTCCAATTGGTGTATATAAAGGTATACATATATTAGTAATTTTAAACATGTAAGCGAACAGTGTGATAGAACATCGGGCTAAGTGAAAAGGTAAAAGTCAAGAGCATCGTCAACTTTCACCGCCGACGCAATGCAAATTTGTTTTTCAGCTAACTTTTATGATCGCACCTTTTAAAGATCTCTCTGTTTAACTTAATAATAATATTTAAAGTCGAGAAAATTTATTCAACTCTTTTCTTATTGCGCAATTATCAGAAAAATTCTACAAAAAAAAAATATTTGTTTTATTATGAATAAAAAAGTGAAGTAATACAAAAGTATAACGTTTGAAATTTTTATTCAATACAATAATAAATATATATATATATATATTTTTTTACACATAAAGAAATTCAAAATTATAGCTAGTAGTGTTTTACATCTTGAGAAACACTGTAGATGTACAGTGCGAATGGTATCATTGACCTCTCTAATGCATTCGCCTTGCAGAATGCAACCAGTTCTGCATAACTGCAGAACTTGTCTTGATCTTCGCATGATAGCTTCGAGCAAAGTTTTTATTATCCATAAAGAAACAGTCTATAAAGATTCTCTCGATAAATCAATGCGAAATAAATCAATTCTCATGTATCATATAAATTCTGCTATTAATAAATTAAAATAAATTTTTAATCATAGAATTGCGAGTGTTTGAAACAATTTTATTATTATTATTTTTTTTTTTTTTGGTTATAGAAGGTGTAAAAGCAAAAGTATTTATCAGAGCGAAGCCATTCCTGGTTCAAGATCGTCGTTACTTGAGGTTGCAACAACTTAAGATGGATTTCAGTGTGCAGAATATTAAGATGGGTGTTGAAAATGTTCGCGACAGCAACGCTATAATTTGTAAGTATTTATTCAAAAGTATCAATAATTCGTGTTGTATGAAAAAAAAATTTTTAAGAGGAATAAAGAAAAAAAATTTAATGAAAAAGAATAAATTAAGAAAAATATTTAAACAATAATTTAAATAACAAATTTTTTTCTCGAATAATTTTTCTCTTTAATAATTTCAGTGGCAGCATTGAATCTTTTCATTAACACCAACAGCCAAGAATTGCTGAAAGAGATGAAACCGGATCTAAGAAGGAAATTAGTTCAAGTAATGACGACATTCGTGGAAAGGATCTTTGCTCAGGTACCATACGATGCTTGGATTCTAGATTAATTATGAAAGTTGATACAAGATGACGGTTAACGAGCAAGAATGACCAAATATTTTGTTAATTGTTAAAGAAACAAAATAACTAAAATGTCTCCCATTTTTATTTTGTTAATTTTTTTTTGGAAAAAGATTTTCCACCAAATGCAAAAAGCAAAAAGATTAATTGAGTGCAATGGAAGTTTCAAATTTGATAATGAAATATTTAAATTATAATAATATCTAAACATAGTTTTACCAATTTACCAAAAATCGATGTTAAATTGATTCAATCTTAAAATATTTTATGGTATTATTTATGTTTTCTCTTGGTTTATTCATATATCAAGAATGTAAAACTTTGTAGACATTTTGTATATTTTGTGTGAGATAGTGTGAATGATAATATCGAATCAATATCATCAATAACAATATTCATATTAAGTTATACTGTTCGTGTACTCATCGATTATATGACTAACTGAACAATGAAAACTGGAG
>NW_006263780.1:114769-128619 GCF_000469605.1 Apis dorsata | reverse complement strand
AAAAAAAAAAAAAAAAAAAATGTATATATCGGATAAGATTGTAGCTTTCTCTGTTTTCATTTTTTCAGTTTATATCATGATTTATATTATACACATATATTTTTTTACATATCTTGCTTAATGTTTACGTTTCTCATATACTTTCTTATTATGTATTTATGGTTATAAATGAATATTTATTTCATTAGATTAATTCATCGTTGTATTAAAATAAAAATTAATTCTTATCGAGTTTTGTGAAATATTATTTCGAAAAAAATCAAGCAAAATTATTATTATATTATCATGACTATTTTAAAGATAAATATAATATAAAATTTTCATTCTATGCACATGTATATTCATTATATATTTGAGAATAAGATATAAAGTTAATAGAAATATGGATATACGTACGATATAGACGTCATTTATAAATAAAACATCTTTTCTGAAATGTAATTACCATTTGCAAATTTGAAATCGATCTTTCCGTTGTATGACTCACATTATAAGGAAACACGATAAACTTTTTTTTTTCTCTCTAAAAATTAATTTGCATAATACATATAAATGAGTATTTTAAAAAATATAAATCTTTTAATAAAAATTCTTCATAAAGATATAATAAAAATTATATAAGAATTTTATTTTATTTTACTTATGATTAATATTATTTCATTTATCTTTGATTCATTTAATTATAACAAAATTATAATTATTACATTCATTATTTATTATATTTTCTACGGAGAGGAACGAACGATACTTTTTTTTTCTATCGTTCGACAATTTATCAATTTCAACGAATAGACATAATAAAATTTTTCATATACAAAATTTGAGCAAAATATGATGAAAAAAAAAAAAAAAGAGAAGAAGAAGAAGAAGAAGGATAATTAATTTGTTTCGACTTTGAAGTTTCCGGAGGATTTCATGAAGATGATTGCTCTCCATTATTCTTCAACTATGATCGATCATATAATTCATGCAATCATTTAATTTGTTGCATCCTGTTCACAATATAAACTAAATATGATTGATTCAAGACGGTAGAAAATTCCATAATATCAAAGAAACGAAAACTAGTTAATTTTTCCAATTTTAAACCATTAAATTTTTATGTCTAACGATCATCAATACAAATAAAAAATCTGATTTTCAATTACACGAAATATACATATTCTCAATCTTAAATATTATTTCATTATAACAATTATATTATCATTATTATTATTATAAAATTTTCTTTCAACATTCATTTATTTAGAAATATAATTAATTGTTATATTTATTCAACTCGAAGATTTCGACCATTAAGTTTATTTCATTGATATTCCAGTAAATACCAATCATTTTTTTATTTTGTGCAATTCAATGCCGTGATACAAGTTTACATTGAGATTCCAAGATGACAGTTATTTATTTACTTCGTTAATATATCGCATTAAATAAAAATGTTAAAAACACAAAAAAGAAATTATATTGTAAAAGGCAATTTTTAATCTTGCATTAAATTTTTTCACTCAACAATATTTTATAATAAAAAGTTGGTAGTATTGATAGTATATATATTTGTAAAATTGAAGGTAAAATATACGAATTATCGCTTAAAAAAAAATCTTTAAATTTTCTTATATATTTATATATATATATATATATCTAGTTTTCTTTTCTTTTTTTTTTTTGTGATCATATTTCGATACATAAAATATTATAAATACATGTAAATAATATTACTGATCTTTATAAAAACTTAATTAATAATTCATGTTTCGAAACATGTATTCCTTGAATTTGCATTTTTATTTTAACTTAAACAATATTTCCGCACTTAGACTCTTATGATGTCTGAATATTATAAACGAAGAAGCATTTTTAAAATCTAGTTTTTGTATAATTGATTTTATAAAAATTTTCATACGAAAAACGAGTCAAGATAAAAATATTTACCGAATTTTTAATCCTAATTCCTAAATTAAAATTCCAAGATAAAAATAATCTTAAACTGTTATTAAATATCAATGATATCGTCGAATCAGAGAGTCACACATTCACAAATCGAGGAAGTACATACGTTCGGACGAGGAGGAATCAAAATGGCGAATTCCTCGAAGTGGCATACGCGTTGAAAACCACGAAGATACCATCGCATCTATTATTCCAAATGCGTATTTTCTTTCCACCGGCTATGCGTGTGCTATATACTCGCTCGTTTATTCCTGTTTATTCTTTCTTTTTTTTTTTTTCAAGAAAAAAACAGACGATTAAACGAAAACGATCCACGATATTGGCTCGTAATATTCGATGACATCGCCGAAGGACGAGTCAAAGTACCATTTCTGCCTTGATTAATCGCGTGCTTAATTCTTTATTTCTTTATTCTTAATTTCTTTATAATAATTTCGTTCAAATATTTTCACTTCAATTGTAAATATAAATTACTATTGTATGACAAGATTTTTACTTGTTTCGAGGTTGATCGTCTCCTTATCTTATTTTTTCGATCGAAGGAAATTTAAAATATAATTGACTGACAATTTTATATTTTAATCCGATAAAGATTTTGAAATATTGCTAATTTTCTACGATCAATCTTTTTTTTTTTATATTTGAAGATTGAATTTATATGCTTATATGCCAAAATTGAAATAAAAAATGAAGTACTTAATGTATTAGATAATAGAGATTTCTCTAAGAGAAGGGAAGAAGATTAATCTTATCGTATTTCAAATAATTAAGATAATCGAGTTGGCATTTGTGATACATTTATGTTGTGATTATAAGAATTGAAAATTAATCACGATAATCTTATTGACAATTGTTATTCTTTCAAGTGATCACAGATATCTCAAATTGCTCGTCGAAATTTTATATAATTACAATTCACACGCGAAAAATTCACCACATTTTTTCAATTTTTTCAACTTAAGATATTAGAAACTGATATATTCGAAGGAATAAATTTCGTCGTAAATAAAATCAACCCTTAGTTAAATATATCATTTAGTTAGATAATATCACGACATTTTCGTTTCATATTAACGTTCAGACAATGAGAAGTATCACGATACAAGTCTTGACACGATCACATGCTCAGAATTCGTGATCTGGATGCTGTAAAGCAAATATCATCGAACAACAACTGAAGAGAATTGGTCAGAGAGGGGGAGAAAGGTGGAACTATAAGAACTTGGGGCTAACCACAACAGTATTCACTTCTAGACCGACTATCTGATCATATGAATGACTACTTTGCTCTTGACATTCATAATCTTGTTCAGTTAGTTTTTAGAGATTGTAATATTTTATTCATCTCGAAAATATTGATTTTCTAAGAAGGAGAGATGAACAAGATCGCGCTAATCGGATCGATCGTGGTCATCACTTTTGCCACTGTTTTTGCGCGTGATTTGCGTAAGTGACATTTTTCAATTTTTTTTGCTATGCTTTTTAAATTGTTTCTTGAGTGAGTTTTTAATTAGAATCAATAATCTCGAAAATATAATATTAATATTGTTACATTTCGAATTCTTGTTGGTTTTGGTTCAGAAAAAAATTTTTGTAATTATTTGAGGGAAAAATTTAACGTTTAGAATTAAAATAAAGGATCAAACGTATAGATATAATAATTTTTTTCTTATATTATTCGTTTTAAAAAAATTGAAATTGAAATATTTACGTCATATTTCAATGATAAAACATTTGCATCAAAAAGATTTCAAAAATGTAGAAGATAGTTATGTTTTAAATCATTAAAATTTATGATCTTTTTTTTTCCATTTTACTTTTTTGCATTTTATTACCATATTCTTACCGAATTAAGCAAGTTTTTCCACTAAACATTTGATTGACATTTAATTTGATTATTATACAATTCGACATAATTGAAAGGAAATCACCTGATTCAATTCTTCATCATTATTATATATCAAGCAACAATTGCAAAGAAACGTATGTACGTATTTTTAAAGACGTGTTTCAAAATAATTGATCAGTATTTATAAACACTAATTTATAAAGTTTGTTATTTCTTCTTAAAACTGCCAAGAATATAAAAGATAAGATATTTATTCAAACAATTAGAATAAAAATCAAATAATCATAACCAATTTTTAAATTGAATATGAAATGTTAACAATGTATTATTAACACATTAAATGAAAAGAATATTTTCAATTTGATCAAATTATAATTTTTTTGAAAAATTATTAAATCGATAAATTTGAAAAATTTGTTACAGCCGATTTCATTCACGTTTGCAAGAAGAACGATCCAAATTTGAGCGAATGTATCACGGACAGCGTGAATTATCTTAAACCTTACTTAAAAACCGGATTACCCGAATACAATATACCCGCCTTGGAACCATTTTTGTTGAAGGAATTGGTAACCACGAGTGGAGGAAACATTAAATTGAAGCTGAGAAACGTCAATGTATATGGAGCAAGTAATTTCACGATAATGAAGTTGAAGTAAGTTAAAAAAAATTGCTAAAAAATTAATTTCACATAAAATCTAATGTTTTAAAATTTCAAAAAACAAATCAAATTAAATGTCAGAGAATCTAAAGAAACAATGTTACATATTTTGAGTATTAACTTTCTAAAGCATCTTGTTAAATTCAATTTTTAATTTTTATTTATCGAATTTAAGTAATTTTGATATTCAGAATGATATAATTTTATATATATATATATTTAAAAATTTCGAGATTCAGCAGAAAATTAAAAGAAAATTTAAATTTATGTTCTTTAATTCCATTGTTAACATTTAAATTATGTTAAAAAATTAAATAATGAATTGAATATTGAATAACATTTGTAAAACTTCTAAAAGGACCGTGTTTCATTCATTCAAAATTCTGAAAAATTTAATTGTTTAAATTTAATTAAAACTTAAATAAAATTGTGCTCATATTGTGTTACATTGTGTTTTGACGATCATCATTATTATTTTGATTAATTCATCCTTGATTTCTCTGTAGATCGTAAAATTGTTTCAGTAATTTGAAATGGCAGAATATGATTATAAACTAAGTCGATTAAATGGTTAATCGCTCGAATGAATCTCTCGAATGATTCATTTGTCAATTTATTCTTCATTTTTTCTTTTTCCTTAAAATAAAAAGAAATAATCTTGACTATTAAAATATCCAATATTAATTTACATCAAATTAATGTCAAGATAAAAACTATTGTAATGATTTCATCTCATTAAATATCAAAATAAGAAATTCTACAGAAATTCTTTTCCTTTCAATATCCGATACAAGGATATTCTTCGTTCTTGGTTAATGAAATTTTCTATTATCGTGTGTAATATTAGTTCCTTATTACATTATTGAATTTTATATTTTATGTAATGAATTATATAAGAAAAACTAATAACCGGTGATAAGAGATCATTAACTATCCGTAACAAAAAATTATTCAAGGAAAACACCATAAATAAAACGCCATTACATTAAACATACATATACATTAGAATTATGATAAATCGCGATCATTATTTATGATGGTATAAAATTTGCAAAAATTTTTAATTTCTTGGCATAATTATCTTATTTTTTTTCGCCATTATTATTCCTTATAGTTGATTTACCATTCAATTATTGAAATTAATTGCAAATCAATATTCAACGATGAATATTATTATTTAATTTCGATATAAAGTTGTATTTTAATGAATGTCATTCTAATTATTTGATGTGAAAGAAAAAATATAGATATAAAGGCACTGAGTAAATAAAAAAAAAATAAAAAAAAGAGAGAGATTACATAATATGTCGTGTAAAACAGAAATGGGTACATCATTATGTCAAATTAATGACATGTGTTACGAGTTACAGCGATGAATGACCTGTCTTGAAAATGAAGACATTAATCTAGTCAATGGGTTAAAGACATCCATGAAAATGATGTCGAATTCGAAAAATTGATTCGAAGTCCAACTTGAAATTTTAATATCAGAGATAAGATTGTTTAATTTCTCTCTAATTTGTTTAATAAAATTATTAATTTTCATTCAGAAATAAATTTCTAGGTTACTATATAAATTGTTATTCTTTTCTATATATTTTTTTTAATTATTAACTATTTTATCAAATTGGTTATCATTGAAGAATTATACAAATACTTCATTTATTATAATATCACGTTGTGATTTTGAGTAAATCTATTTTTTTTGCTAATTTAGGATCGAGACAATATAAATTTATTGAAAATGTAATACATAATTAATTATTGATCGTGTGACTCATAGACAAAAAAAAAAGTTTAAATAAAGAGATCCATCGCTTAATATTCCACGTGTGCACGAAGTAATGGCCATGACACGAACTCTTGCGGTTCTAGTTAGAAATAATTTGTATGGCGAACGTGATACGCGGATCGCAAAAAGATATGGAACCTACGGAAACAATCTGAACGGAAACGGTGAATGTCAATCGCGGATGAATCACTAATCAAAGAATTGTTATCGAAAAATTTCTTTCGAAGAAATTCGATACCAATTATTTTTTAAAAATTACAAACAATTTTCCATTTTCCAAAAATATAACCTTTGATATTGCTCGATCATTACCATAGAAAAAAAATGATCTCAGAACGTTATGTTATCGGTTAATTAATTATGACAATATTTGTCCAAACATGGAGAAGTTGTAAAAACAAAATTTTACAATCAAGAAATCCGATTAATTAAATTAACTTTAACGAAACAAATTTCCAAATAATCTTCTAATCAAAATTTTTTTTTTAATCATTTGCAGAAGCAACGTAGAAACTTTAAATTTCATAGTCGATTTGGATTTTTCAAAACTCAATATAAAAGGGGAATACGATGTTGATGGACAAATAATTCTGCTACGAATTCGTGGAAGCGGACCTATAATTGGCCAGTTCAACAATTGCAAGGCATTTGTGAAATTGCAAATGGAGGTGACAAAGGGAAAGGATGATCAGAATTACTTAAAACTGACCGATCTTCAAACCAAGATCTTCGTTGGATCTGGCTCCTTGAAGTTGGAAAATCTTTTCGGTGGTGATCCAGTTCTTGGAGATGCTATCAACGTTGCCATCAATAGTAATTTCGATTCTTTTATACAAGAAATAATACCTATTATCGAGAGCGCCATCTCAAATACATTTACTGATATTTCGAACAGTATTCTGATGCAATTCCCTTATGAGAAACTTTTCCCAGGATCATAGATATTTTTAGATAACGTGGATCAAAATCTTGTTGAACGATTGGATTGTATTATTAATATCATTAATGAAATTTGATAAAATAATAATTTTTTTTTTCTATGATGATAAAAAAAATTTGGTAGATAAATAAACTCATGAAATCTTGAGAGTAAATTTTAAAAATTTTTAAGCCTTTCTTTTATTTTCATTATGAAATTAATATCGTATCAAGTTTTGAAACATTAATGATGATTTTTTATGAATTTGGATTAATGGAAATAATACTATGATTCCAAAAATCATTTTGTGATTCTCTTATGGTTCACAATTGAGATTTGGAATAATTAGGAATTTGATTGATATGTCTCAAGTAATTTTGTAAAATTTTGTAAAATAAATAAATTATAATTCAATTATTTCATTAATGTTATTAATTAGGTAGTAATGTTTTGTTAACTGGTTATTATTTTCATTAAATATATAATATTTTTAACAAATATTTCTTTTATGATCTCATTACAAATATTCATATGTTATGCAATGGAAAAGAACAATACTTAAGATTTTCTAGAAATGTTGTATTTAAATATTTCTTTATATTGAATTAATAGCTGTTTAACGAAGCATTATATTATATATTATTGTATATTATTGTATAAGAGAGTTTAGATCTGAATTTTATTTTACATTCAAAAATGATAATTCATTTCATTTCTATGTATGTTCAATTTGCACTTTGAAAATAAGAATTATCAGTTTCTTTTTCTTTTTTTTTTTATGATTCACAATACAAAAAGTATTACTGTTCTTTAATGATTCTTCATTCTTCTGATAATTTGATTCTTGGACAATTTGATTGTTAATTAATGTATGCATTATAATGTAATGTATACGAGGTTAAAAAATATGCCAAATAAACAAATTATAATTATTAAAAGAATTTTTTATTAACTATTTAAAAAATTTTTCTTGGTTATCTTGTAAGTTGTGTGATTTATACATTGAGAAATAAAAATAAAATTCTAAGAAACTTTCCAATTTTGTAATAAAAAAAAAAAAATCTTGAAAAATACTAGGATATAGAAGATTGGAATATTTTTTAGATTTTTACAAAATTTTTAATCATTTTCTAACATTACAACTTTATTTAACATTACAATGACGCGACAAGTAATAATAACTAATATTCTAATACTTATATATTTATTTATGCATTTTTTAAATTATTTTTCCATTTTTTAAAATATTTAAATTATTAGATATTTTACAAATATAAATTTTATTGTATATTATTTCTATTTTTGCAATTATTTAAAATTGTTATATTTTTCTTGAGTCTTGACTCGTTGAATTTTATACTCGAAATCAGTTAGTTATAATGTTAGAAGGCAAAAAACGTATTCAATTTCGATTATTCGATTATATCTTAAAAATATCTTAAAATAATTGAAAAAAATATTTGATAGAATATTTTAACTGTTTAATAAAAAAAGAAAAAAAGAGTTAAAAAATGAAAAATCATCATACATACATCGTTGCAGAAAATTGTTGGCAATATAAAATCGATCAATGTTCTTCATTCTCTATCGGGGAGTAATTCATCAAAAGTGAAGTGTTTACAGAAATTGTTGCATAATTCAAGAGAATTTTTTGAAATGACCTTTTCTATATTAGGTGTGAAGATTTCTAATATCTCTTCATTATCAATCTTAGTTAGCGCTTCTTTCAAAAAGTCGAAAACATCCGAATCGAATTCGAAAGACAAGCTTCCAATGCTCAGATTTGGATTTATCGATTTGAAATAGAGATATTGTTTGCCATCGCGTTCTATTTTCTCCAAGAACAATTTCGCCTTTGATTTTATGTTTTCTGTAAACGAAATTTATTATCATTGTTGCATCCTTGACAAAAGTTTTACTTAGAATTATTAGAAATTGAATATTTTTACAAAAATATTCATTATTTTATACTACATTATGATGGTAAAATTAAAAATTGAACGTGATATAAAATTATTATCAAATATTTTATATTGCAAATTAAAAATTAACTATTATTAAATATAAATACACATATATTTATCCATTTTTTAAAATAAATATTTCTTTAAAAGTTATTACAAAAATATTTTAACTAAGAATTGTATCTTGAATATTTTTAAAAATTTAATGGAAAGTTAAAATATAATACATATTAAAAAATTATTATCGATTATTTCGTGTTAAGAATGAACAACCAGATCAATTGATTCCTCGATTACTTACCCCCTTTCAAAGTTAACTGTCCGTTTTTTTGTATAGGGATCAAAATATTCATGGTCATATTATAATCAACATTAATTTCATTTTTATCGAAATAAAAATTTATGTCCAATTCCATTTTCTCGAGGTCCATATGCAAATATTCTATACGAAATGTCGATAATTGATACAATTTCACGTTCGTGCCAACAATCTTAAAATTAGGCAAGTCGATAATCGTCATATCATCGAGCAAAAACGGCTCTATTGGCAATAAGTCTATTTCGGGAATTCCCTCAACAAGCTTCTTGTTCAAATTTTCAATGCTTTTGATGACGCAATCATCGAAATTCGGATTCTTTTGACCACAGATTTGGATGTACGAAGCTGAAAACCGAATACGTGATTTATTTTTGATATTTTTTCTCTGAAACGTGAAATTTTTTTTTTTTTTTGTTTTATTTTCTGAGATTAAACATTTCTATATTTCTTCATTCTTCTGATATATAAATTGTTTCTTCTGACATATAATTGTTCGGAATAAAATTTGAGGGAATGATTATGCGTATTCTAGAAAAGAGTTATTGAATATAATGACATTGAATTTATTCTATTTTATTTAAGAATAGAAAGAAGATACGCATTTCCAAGGGAAGTATATAATTTCTTTACAAAGAAAGTTAGATTCGTAAATATTATACAAATGTTAAAATATTAACAATTCTAATTCTATGTGATAGTTTCTTCCATAATATAGTTTGATCGATATAGAGTGTAGAATATAAAATGTTTCTTTCTTTATTTATTTTATATTTTAAAGTTATTTAAAATCGAGAAAATATACATTTTCAAGATATTTTGGCTTATAACAATTTTACTTCAAATAATTAAGATTCATTAAAATTATATGATTAAAAATTTATTTGATAAAATTAATTTGGTAACACGTTGTAAAGCTTATAAATATAACATTACAGTTTAGAATAATTGAGTGATCAAAATTTCTTTGTCTAATATTCATCTTGATTGTTTTAATTTTCATTAGATATATTTGCTTCATTGTTTCTATACAACATAGAATTTAAATGAAAAAAATGTTTTTCCGTATTGTTCGACCTTCCCTTGATTTAAAATGTGTAATCATTTCCAATGTAAAATTCATCATATAAATCGACTCGTTACCCAAAGTAAATCATTTTTTTCTATAAAGTACTACTTTTTTGTATTAAATTTATCATATTAATCGACTTTTATCTATATAAATTATCTTTAAATATATAAATTATTTTTTATAATGAAAATGAAATGGAAATTATTTGAAAATCTCTTCTTATTTTAATTTTAAATCAATTAAGAAAAAGATATAAGATAAAAAATATTTAACAAATTTTATTTAAACAAATTGGATCACTAAAAAAAGCCTATTCTTTTCTGTCTTATTCGATCATTTTGATTAAAATAGAAAAAAAAATAATTTTAATAAGTAATTTTCAGTACATATTCATCTATATATATATTTAGTTTTTTATTATTCTTCTTCATTTTTACATATATATATTTATTATTTAATTCTTTATACTATATTACATTTATAAATTATATTACATTTATAAATTAAATTCAATGCAAAATATTTCATCAATATTTTATTTTATAAGTATTTTATAAGTCTCATTATAGTTTCAATATAATCAATAATTCATTGAATTAAATTGAATCATTAAATTCGTCTTAACTAATTATAATTAATTACAATACTAATATATATAATGATAAATTTATAGAAATTTAATTAATTATATTTTTTTATATTTTAATTAACGAACACTTTTCAATTATTTTACATTATATTTTATATTATACACAAATATTATATCAATTAAGAATTTGAAGAATTCCAGAGATTTATTAAGATTCTTGATAGAGAACAGAAAAAAAAAGAAAAAAAGAAATAGAAAAAAAATTAATTTGACAATTTTGAGAATTTCTGGAATACAATTTTTAATTTGAATTCAATTTAATATTTTTCTTTTATTTAATTTTAATTAAAATATACTTACGAACTTCAGATACCGTATTTCCAATAATGGCTATGATTACAAAAAGATACTTGGCATACATTTTTTCTTACTAATGATTTTAACTCAACCGATTTAACGAAGAAACTGATTCCCGTTTGTTTTTAAAAGCATATTATATAGAGCTTCAGTAATTAAAGAGAATATTATGTGAATGATCAAGATATGGGTATTTGCATAATTATAAATAATTGTAAATTCATAGTCACGATTAAAAGCTATTCAAATTCAACACATATACAGGGTATTTATGTTATATGTGCACATATATTTGTAGATCTTTGGAAGGTCGATTCTACGTAAAAATTAATATGCAAGAAATATTAGTTGAGATTTATTTATTAAGATTCAAAATTATCATATTAGAATGACAATTTCAGATTTGAAATTGTTTGTTTTATAATTATTATTGAAAATACAAAGATATTTTTGTGAAAATTAATATTGAATTTATAAATTAAATTATTTAAATAAAATTAAGTTCAAATTAATATTGTTTCAAGTTACAAATTATAAACAATTTAAATTTGTACTAGATAAAGCGATGTTTTTTTATTGTTACTTGTTATTTATCATTGAAGAAAAAATATAATAGAGCTATAGAGATCATTTTTTTTTTTGCCTATTTAATTTTCATGTATTTCCATAAATGTATTCCAATAAATGTAAAAATTTATAAAAATGAAAATCTTGTGATTTTCATGAGAATCATGAGAATGAACTATGAATCATGAGAATCAAACGATAATATATCAAAATAATTAAATTATAAACAATCTTTTATTTGAAATATTAGAGAATTTATAATTTGTATTTGAATAATTAATTTATATGGATATACGTCGTAACTATTTTCTTACTGTATTTAAATATTGCGTAAATCTTTAAAATCACTGATCATGATGAAAAAGAAAAGTTGATTAAATGATTTTTTCTTTTCTCGATTTTATTTATTTTTACACTTAAAAACCTAATTCTTCTGTATTTTTTTGAGTAATTTATTATTAAAATAGTCAATAAATTAATTTTTAGAACTTTTTATCATCTGAAAATATTGAAATTCGATCTTACTTAATCTATCTAAATAAATAACAAATTTTAAATAATACATTTTATTTGAAATAAGAATAAAGAATAGAATTTAATTTAAAATTTTTTCCAAAAACATTACAAATATAAAAAATACAAAAATGAAATGAAAAATTAATTCAATCAACAGCCAAATAATGAAATAATTCGAAGGAAAAATCATTGATTCTTTTTCAAAATCAAAAAGATACGAAATTGATCAGAGATTTAATTAAAAAATTTAAATTTTCTTTAATTTTTCCTTTCAATTAATTTGTATCCATATGAAAGTTTTTTTTCTCCTCAAAATTTCTGATCTTTCTGATGATTAACATGTACACCTCATGCACGTATAATTAATCGATAATGAATTTATTTAACGAGTAGTCAATTTGTTTGTATTAAAATGCAAAATAAAACGAAGATTTCGAAAAAGATAAAAATATTAAGATTAAAATATTATACAGAAATATGATAAATACAGTATAATTCTCTTAGAGAAGTACGAAGGAGGGATAAGGTATAAAAGAAGAAGAGAAAGTGAATTGTACGAAGTCAGACGATGCTCGAGTAGCAGACGAAGAACTATGACTTGTTCTCTCTTAATTGTATACTAGCAACGAAAGTATAATAAGAGAAACTACTGAATTTACTACCGTTTCTTTGTTACTTATTATCTTTGTATTCGATGTTTTGAGTAAAAATTAAAAAATCTTTCTATTATTATTCTTGTGAAGAAAATGGTTAATGAGGAAACGAAACGTTCGTAGTCAGACGTGTCTACAATACAATGTATTGTAAGAAAAAGAAAAATATTTGTTTGATACAATTTTCATTTCCGATATTCGACGATATCAGAAATTGATTAAATAAAGAAATGATTTTGTATTCAATGTAAAATTTAAACAAATTATTATTCTTGTAAAATAAAATAAATAGGATAAATAAGGAGAAACGGATCGTTTCGCAGACAAACGGTGCACTATAGATGTCCACTATAATACAATCAAAAGTAAAGAAAAAAAAAAGAAGTATTAAAATAATTATCAACAATTCTTTGAGTTCAAATTGAAATTATTAAACGAATCGACTAAACCTCAACGAATTTTACCGATTAATTAAATCTTAAGAATATTAAATTAATATTTATTAACACATATGTCACAAAAGAGTTATTGAAACAAATATTTTCCAATAAAACTTTGCAACTCGATTAATCTGACACAAAAATAATTACGACACTCTCTTTCGAAGAATTCAAGGAAACATCTCACGATGTTGATACAAATTAC